>NW_003852663.1:775467-783860 GCF_000181295.1 Otolemur garnettii | reverse complement strand
TCTAACTGGCGTTAGATGATATCTCAGAGTGGTTTTGATTTGCATTTCTCTGATGATTAAGGAACTTACCATCTAATCTTTGATAAACCCAACAAAAGAATACAATGGGGGAAAGAATCCCAATTCAACAAATGGTGCTGGCAGAACTGGATAACCACATGTAAAAGACTGAAACTTGACCCACACCTTTCACCACTTACAAAAATTGACTCAAGATGGATAAAAGACTTTAAGACATGAAACAATAAAAAATCTTGAAAGAAAGTGTGGGGAAAACTCTTGAAGATGTTGGACTGGGGAATGATTTTATGACAAAGACATCAGCAGACATCATAGAATGACAAAAATTAACAAATGAGACTTAATTAAGCTAAAAAGCTTCTGCACAGCTAAGGAAAGTGAAAAGTAAAGCAAAAAGACAATCTTCAAAATGGGAAAAGATATTTACAGGGTATGAATATGACAAAGTGCTGATAAGTAGAATCTACAGAGAAATTAATTGACAAAAAAGAGTAAACAATCCCATCTACCGCTGGGCAAGAGATATAAACAGAACCTTCTTTGATGAAGACAGACGAATGGCTAACAAACATTTGAGAAAATGCTCATCTTCCCTGATCATCAGAGAAATGCAAATCAAAACCATCTTGAGCTATCATTTAACCCCAATGAGAATAGCCCACATCACAAAGTCTCAAAGCTAGTGTGGATTTGGACAGAAGGGAACACTTTTCCGCTCCTGGTGGGGCTGCAAACTAATACAATCTTTTTGGAAGGAAGTATGGAGAATCCTTAGATAACTCAAATTAGACCTCCCATTTGATCCTGTAATCCCATTACTAGGCATCTACCCAGAAGAACAAAAATCCTTTTATCATAAGGACATTTGCACTAGACTGTTTATTGCAGTTCAATTTACAATCACCAAAATGTGGAAACAACCTAAATGCCCACTAACTCAAGAATGGATTAACAAGCTGTAGTATATGTATACCATGGAATACTATTCAGCTAATAAAAAAGATTGTGATTTTATATCTTTTGTATTAACCTGGATAGAGGTGTAATACATTATTCTTAGTAAAGCATCACAAGAATGGAAAAGCGAGAATCCAATGTACTCAATTATAATATGAAGGCAGTAGATGATCTAATACAAGGTAGGGGTAAGGGAAAGAGGGAGCAGGTAGAGGGAGGAGGGAGGGGGTGGGGGTTACTGAGTATAGCACACCTCTTGGGGGCGGGACACAATTATAAGAGGGACTTTACCTAACCAATGCAATCTGTGTAACCTAATTCTTTGTACCCTCAATGAATCCCGAACAGTAAAAAAGAAAAAAAGTTAGCCCACAAAATAAAGTGATGTTCAAGTCTTTAAGTCCTCACTGAGTTGTTTGAGTGGGGGAGGTGTCTGCCTTTACTATTCAATTACTAAGATGTACATTAAAATCTTATACTGTTATTGTGAATTGGTCTACTTTTCATTATTTATCTATCATGTTTTGCATATACTTTAAAATTTTTATTTTTATTTTTTTTCAGTACATATATATATAGTATAGTGGTAAAGGCTGGGCTTTTAGTGTACCCATCACCTGAACAGTGTACATTGTATTCACTAGGTAATTTCTCATCCCTCACCTGCACATACTTTTTGAAACTATGCTATTAGGTGCAAATAAATTTAAAATAGTTATTTAGTCTTGATGAATAGAATCTGTTATTCTTATTAATGTTTCTCCTTATCTCCAGTAATAGCTTTTACTGTTTACTTTGCTGATAGTAACGTGAAGTATTTCAAATATCAGGTTATAGATATTTGGGTTGAAAATTTCATGAGAGCACCACTAGAGTCTGTAACATCCTAAGAACTTCCCACCTGTTCAGTACCAAAGCAGTTTCCTGGAATGGGATTCCCTAATACTTTTGGCATCACACCCTTATTGGGAGATATCTCCTTTTAGACTATTAGGCTGTTCACCATAAGCAGATTCTGGACTTTGTCTTCTGTTCTTCAAACCTCTCAAGCCCATGAAAAATGTAGCTCAACTTCCCAGTTTGGTAAATATCCTCAAGGTAAAAAGAGTTTCTGTGTTTTCCATACCTGTTGGGTTTTTGTTTTCACATAGATTTTTGTCTGGCAATTTCTTAAAATCTTAACTTTTTGATACTTAAAAAAAGAGATTTTTAAATATTTTATTCAGCATTTTTTTTCATTGTTTTTGGCTGGCAGGTTGGTCTGAATAATCAGAAACAGAACCCCACCATTTATCTTCCTTTGACATGAACTTAAATTTATAGAATAGCAGAGAAACCACAAGAGACGTGTAGCAATAAAATTGCAGAAAGAAACAGCAGTAACTTGTCTGATCAGTAATTCTTTTCTTGTCAGTTACAGTACCTCCCCAGGAATGATAATAAAATTTGATGTGGAAATACATGCAAACATATGTTAAGGACTTTGCACTTGGTGTTAGAAGTTTTGAAGAGCAAGGAGATGGTATATAGTGTCTAAAAGATTAAGAAGTGAATTTACTAGGAAAATATAGTACAAATGCCAGGCTATGTTCCATGCCCACTTGTCAAAATTTAAAAGAGGGAACAGCTGAATTGAGTTATTTTAGCTTCTAGTCAGATACAAAAGAAGAAGAGGAAAGTTGGGTTTAACCAAGGTTCATATTTTCTCACATGTGTAAACATGAAGGTAAAGAGAGGCAAGGGAACTAAGGGTGTATGCAAAAGAGTGATTATTGAATTGGGCCATAGATATGAGCTGGGTGTGAAAAGAAGTATGAATAGGAGGGTGATGAACAATGAAACACAGTAATAGGGTTAATGAATTGAACAACCAGTAGAATTGAACAATTTGGGGTAAAAATATGACACCGAATTACTTGGAGAGATAAAACTGATGATTGGAGAGGGAATTCTTGAAATCAATATTTCAAAGACGATGCCATTACTGGTAATGATAAGGTCTAGAAGACTATGTCAAATGAGAGAAGTTAGCTGATGTATGGTACAGGATAAGACCCATGAAGATGAAAAGTGTTTGATGGATTGTTTACATGGGGTTGAAGTCACTAAGAATGATAAGAAGATTAATAGGGAAAAGAAAATCAGACAGTGAACAAGATGCTAAAGTCTTTAGTGAATGAGAGATAACCAGAATTGTGGATGACTGCAATTCAAAGGGGTAGCTGGTGGTTTGGTCTAACAGCTTAGCATTCAAAGGGCCTGGGATGTGTGAAAGATGAGACTCCATATGGTGTGGAAACAGCAAGGAAAAGTAAAGAAAGAAAAATATCTTACCTCCAGGCCCAGAAGTAACATGGGAAGAGAAGGAAAAGAAAGCATAGAGAAAAGATTACTATAATTCATTCATGGTTTCATTTATTCTTTTAACAATGTGAGGAACAGCTGCTGCATGATAAGCAGTTTGCCAGACCATGGGGGCTAATGAGTCAAAGACATGGTGACAACTTGCTAGTGACTGTATCTAGTAGAAGCGAGAATTGATTCTTCTTTTGTGAATAAATAATTTTATCTGGCCCACATGCTATCATGGCTGGATAAGTTGTCCCTGGGACAAAAATGTTGCTGCCTAAGAATAAAAATAAGAATGGGTTTAGCAACTGTTCAGCCATAAAGGAAAACAAGTAAGTTATCTTCATTAAGCATAGCTAAACCTGATTTTAAAATTTAACTATACAGATATAGTAATCAAGATAGTGTCATACTGATATAGGCATAAATACATTGATCCATGGAACAGATTAGAGAATTCAGATACAAACTTACAGTCAGTTAATTTTTCACAAAATTGTTAAAGTAATTCTGTGGGGGAAAAGATGACTTTTCTAAAAGTGATGCTAGAACAATGGAACATCCATATACAAAGAAAGCACCTTGATCTTTACTTTATCCCATATAAAAAATCAGCTAAAACTGGACCACAGACCTAAATATAAAATATAAATTCTCAAATACTTAGAAGAAAAAAAAAAGCATAGAAAAAAGTCCTGACTTTGGGTTACACAAAGCATTCTTAGACATGATAGCAAAAGCATAACCCACTAAAAAATTAATAAGTTTTACCTTATCAAAATTTAAAACTATTGCTCTGTGAGGCACTCTGTTAAAAGAATGAAAACACAAGCTACAGATAAGAAGAAAATATTGAAAATTATATATCTGACAAATGACTTGTATGTAGAATACATGAAGAATTCTCAAAATTCTATAAGAAAAAAAAACCCAGTGTTAAAATGGGCAAAGATTTGAGCAAATACTTCACCAAATAAAGCATATGAATGCAGATAAATACATGAAAAGGTGCTCAACATTTTTAGTCAATAGAAAAATGGAAGATAAAATCACAATGAAATCACACTTACCCTCTTAGGATGACTATAATTAAAAGGCTACCAATACCAAGTGCCAGAGAAGATCTGGGGCAGCTTCACCTCTCATCATTGCTGGTAGGAATGTAAAATGGTTCAGCCACTGCTGTGGAACATTATGTGGCAGTTCTCAAAGCGTTAAACATAGAGTCACTATACAACTCAGCAATTCCATTCCTAGGAGCAAACCCAAGAAAAATTAAAACATATATCTACACAAAACCCTGTACACAAATGTTTATTAGAAGCATTATTCACGATGCTTCAGATGCAGTCAGAAAGTAGAAACAACTCAAATGTTCCTCAGTTGAACAGATAAATAAAATATGGTATAGCCATACAATTGAATATTATTTGGCAATAGAAAGGAAGGAAATTTAAAAACATTATGCTAAGTGAAAGAACTCAGACGCAAAAGTCTACACATTGTAAAATTCATTTATATGAAATATACAACATAAGCCAATCAATAAAGACAGAAAGTAGATTGGTGGAGGGCAGAGTTGGGGGAGAAAATGGGGAGTGACTGCTAATGGGCTCCTTTTGGAGTCATGGCAATATTTTATATCTTGATTGTGGTGTTTACATTACTGAATATATTTGATATATTTATCAAAGTTTATCAAACTGTACACCTAAAGATAGTTAATTTAATTGAATGTAAATTATACCTCAATAAAGATGATTATTTTTTAAATGATCCAAAAGTCACCAACATTGATTTGTCAACAAGGATCCATACTTTTGTATGACAGTCTTTGACTACATATACCACAAACATCCTTTAGGGAATAAACAGAAATTTTTTTTTTCATTTTCCGAAGGAAATATACCTCTACTAGGGCCACCTTTTGCATCATGTGGCTCTCCATCCAAGAAACAAAATATTTGTCATTCAAGGTATAGTAATTGGAGAATTTGGGCTATTTATACTCTCCCAATGGGAAAATACTATTAATGTTATTGAGGCATATTTTGATTGAATAAAACTTGTCTTTCACAAGTGTGGTATAAACATTTCTACCTGTATAAATGGTGGCTACATATAATATAATGTAATAGTTTTGGAATGTCAATATATCATTCAAATTGGAATTTAGGGAAGTTAGAACTCAAATTTAATGAAGTATGGTCTTGGAATTTTATTAACTACCAGTAGTACTGGTAGTATTGGCTAGATTTGTTTGGAGGACAAATAACTGTAAGCCCATCCACCTAAGAACAAACCCATATTACTGCTGGAGGCTAATAGGATAAGGCCTTCTGTTTGAGGAAGTAAAATATAATCATTAGCTTGAGTACTTCTAGCCTCTGTTAGTTTGATTTTCAAAATTAACTCATTGAGAACTTTTTGTTATGCTGAGGGTCTTATGATCTTGTAAATTAGAATAATTATTTGTTATAGGTAGTTAAAATTTTTAATTGCAAGTTTTAATATTAAGCCCAAGGAGTTAGCATTAATGAAACTGTTTTATTATGAATTTAATTAATTAATAATGTAGAATTGTGATACTAATCATGTGCTGCTAAATTAATTATGTATGCAGTTCATCATGCAAGATTTGATATGGTGTGCCTTGGGCTATGATAATTCCAGAATTTATAAAAAGTGAACTAGAACATTTGGTGAATGGATTGCACACTTTATTCAGAGAAACATCAATGTCCTTCTGAGTGTCTAAGAATACTTCAAATTGCTGTATCTTAGAATATGCAGGTCTGCTGGCTAATAATTTTTTTTTTTTTTGAGACGAAGCCTCAAGCTATCCCCCTGGGTAGAGTGCCATGGCATCACGCTCACAGCAACCTCCAACTCCTGGGCTCAAGCGAGTCTCCTGCCTCAGCCTCCCAAGTAGCTGGGACTACAGGCGCCTGCCACAACGCCTAGCCATTTTTTGGTTGCAGCCATCATTGTTGTTTGGCGGGTCCGGGCTGGGGATTCGAACCCGCCACCTTAGGTGTATGTGGCTGGCGCCTTAGCAGCTTGAGCCACAGGTGCCGAGCCGCTAATACTTTTAAGTTGGTGGTTTCTGAAAGTTTTTTTAATGGGCCTCTATTGGCCAAAAAACTCACTTCATGCATATTTATTTCTTCATAAATAATAAACACATAATATTGCTCTAATATACTATACATTATAAAACAGAAAACATAATCATTTGAAAAGGTGAGATTAGAAACTAAAAATGTACATCTATTAAGGCCTATGCACCTCACTTGAGAGACCACTAGTCTTAAATAAAAGAGGTACATAGAGTTACCTTCGCTTGGGAGAAAGAGACAGACATTGGTCCACATGGAAAAAGGCAACATTGAAATTAATGTCAAATGTGGGAAATGGGGGAAACAAGTATTAAAATTTGAATTAAGCAATTGCTAAAGAAATAATACACTTTAGCCAGGAATAAGAGTGTCTTTAAATTTATGAGAATATTGTTTTACTAGCTTGTGGAAACAAAATATCCCATTTAGCACAAGTTAAAACAGATGAGGATATCATTCCAGAAAAAGAATGAATAACTGAAACTCGACTGGAAAATAAATTATAAGAGATAGAATTTAACTGGTATCCAGGATAAAATAACATCAAACTTGCTTAATAAATGTTAAAAACTAAGGAAATATAAAGATGAATCATGCCTAATAGTATTTCCAACATGAAGAATATTGGATTCATAAACAATGCCATCTACTTAACAAGATATTTAAGACAGTAGGTACTCCTGCTTGAGTACCTACCGGAAAGAAAAAAAGAATTCAGACATGAAAAGAAGACAAAAACTACTCAAGGATGTGATGGTCAAAGATTCTAAAGGTAAAAATTTCAGAGAGAACAGCTAGTATGGGATCTTGAAAAGTCATATCTACTGGAAGAGGGGCATACAGGCTGACAATGTTGATACAGTGCAGGCATTAATTATTAGACCATAGCATACCTCTGGTTATCAATAATTACTAGTAATGAGAAAGCATACTAGATAATTAAAGGAACGCTTATATAGAAACATGAAGCTAAAATGTGCTTCTGGTAATAAATAAAACAATCATTCTGTCACCCAGTTTGAGGGGAGAGATCATTCACTTATAGTCAATTTCTTCTTAGAACTGAAATAAGAGGTATTACTGGTAGATAGGAGCTTTGGTGAGGTACACACACACAGAGAGAGAGACACACACACAAACACATTTCAAGGGTTTGGAAATAAGACTTGCCACTGAGAGGTAAATAATAAAATCCAGCCACAATAGAGCAGCGCCTGTGGTTCAGTGAGTAGGGTGCCAGCCCTCTATACTGAGGGTGGCAGGTTCAAACCCAGCCCTGGCCAAACTGCAACAACAACAACAAAAATAGCCAGGCGTTGTAGCGGATGCCTGTAGTCCCAGCTACTAGGGAGGCTGAGGCAAGAGAATCACCTAAGCCCAAGAGCTGGAGGTTGCTGTGAGCTATGACGCCAGGGCACTCTACTGAGGGCGAAAAAGTGAGACTCTGTCTCGACCAGCCACAATGGATGTGAAGATTACACTGAGGCCACAATCAGAGGACTGTCCAGGTTTGACAGCAGAGTATACACATGCCCAACACTCCAGTCAAGGTTGAGTGGGGACTAGCCAGATGAAAGGGAGGAGAGCAGGCTGCTGCCATCATCCAGGAGAGAGATGGCCTGGGCAAGGTTGGCAGGAGTGGCATCCTGGAGGAGTGCCCTGGTGAGAGACATTTCAGAGGTACATGGCTGGTGTCTTAGTCCTTTTCAGGCTGCTATAACAGAACACTTTACACGGGTCATTTATCAACAGTGGAAATTTATTGTGCATGGTTCTGGAGCCTGGGAAGTCCAAGATGCCCACAGATTCAGTGTTTGGTGAGGGTTCCCCTGTTTCACAGATGGTATCTTGTTCACAGGGCAGAAGAGGGCTGGGGAGGTTGCTCCAGCCTCTCTTCTAGGGGGCACTAATCCTACTCATGAGGGTGGAGCCTTCGTATGACTCAAT
>NW_003852663.1:769749-775177 GCF_000181295.1 Otolemur garnettii | reverse complement strand
TGACAGTTGAGCATATGAATCTATCTGGAGCTCAGGTGCAAGGTCTACCCTGGGAGATAAAGATGTGGGCGTGTCAGCCTTCAGAACTCCAAGACTGGCTCAGCTGGCTGGAGGAAGCCAGACCACAAAAATGGAGAAGAGAAATGGGTGGGAAACAGAGACAACCGTGAGGCACAGACAGCAGAGGCCAAAGGCTCATCACATGATGTGGAAAAGAAGGACTTTTGTAACACACCAAAGGCAGGATTATTTCTTTCCTTACAATTATGATTTCCTGGTTACTGTGTTTCTGGGGGTGGAGTGGTCTGGGGGTTGTCATCCTTTTATTATCCTTTGAGGGCTCTTGGTGGTCCTCCTCTTTTGAGGAAAATAGTTTCTTATTTCTGTTTTTCTTTTTCTCTCTTTCCTACTGTTTATGCAGTTCTGTCTGCCAGAGCCTGCCGATGAGGACTTCTTAGACATGCACATTGTGATGCAGCATAATCTAGTGGTGAAGAGCGTGTGTTTTGGAGACAATTCAGACTCTACCTCTGCTAATTTCTAGCTGTATATACACTGGCAAAATTGCTTAACTTCTCCAAATCTCCCTCCTATATTAATTCTATCTCCAATGAGATTTTTGTAAAGATTGAAATGGAAAACACAGAGAATGTTTCAACACATTTATTATTGTTGTTGTTGTTGTTATTGTCATTATTATTATTATTCGTGCCCCCAGAAAATCTGAAGGCTGCAACCCTAGGAGTTTTATGCCAGGCATCAGGAGGAAGAGTACTTGAGACATACTGTCTCTCTGATCTATAATAAACTTTTTTTACTTTCTAGGTGAGGAGGAAACCACAGGGCTAGTCTGAGATTGATAGGGCAGTTCTAGGTGTTGATTCTGGTACCACAAGGTAAGAGTTCCCTTTTCAAGATATCATACGATCTATTGCAACATATAATGTGAGATGGTCACATAATCCAGCAGTTTGATTTCGGGTTCCAAAATCCTTCTTGAGAAGATTTTGATTGTATGATCAGCCAGTGAACCCATTCCGGACTCATCCCTTAAAATAAAACTACAATAGGTTAAAAAAAAAAAAAACACGTTTATGGATTTTCAAAGCCCTAGGGAGGCCTTAGATCTAGATAACAAAAAGACATTTCTCCACTTGGTACTCAGAATTTTCATGGTTATCTAATGGTTCAGAAGTACACCCTGTTCTCCTATAAAGCAGAATTTGCTTTTCAGAGAAACCCACCTTTTTCAAAATTCCCTTCTGAAAACATTTGTTTCAATGGGGAAAATGGAATTAAAGTTAAGAGAAATTGAAACTTGCAATAGCAAAGTTATATTGCTTCATGAATTTCAATAATAAAGATCTTATTCACGTTATAAGTGTACAGCTATAAAACATAGGCGTCAATGAACAAATTAAGGGTGTGATTCCAGGAAATAGTATTTGCTCAGGAGTAATGGCTTTTCTTTTCCTTATCACCACCAGCTCTATCATTAGCACAAAACTTTTTACACATTCTTGTCAATTTGTATCACTTTCATCACCCACTGTTAGGATAAATAAAGTTTAAAAGACATCCCAATGGAGTGGTGTATTCTCGAGATCTGTTTTTTTTTTTTTTTCTTGAGACAGAGTCTCCATTTCCCTGGGTAGAGTGCCATGGTGTCATGGCTCACAGCACCCTCAAACTCTTGGGCTCAAGCCATCCTTTTGACTCAGCTTCCCAAGTAGCTGGGACTACAAGTGTCTGCCACAACACTCAGCTAGTTTTTCTATTTTTAGTAGAGACAGGATCTTGCTCTTGCTCTGGCTGGTCTCAAACTCTTGAGAAGCAATCCACTGCCTCAGCCCCCCAAAGTGCTAGGATTACAGGCATGAGCCACCGCACCTTGCTGCAGTTTTTTTTCTTTTTTAAATGCAAATAATAATGACTCCAGGTTTTTTGTTTTTTGTTTTTGTTTTTTTGAGACAGAGCCTCAAGCTGTTGCCCTGGGTAGAGTGCCCAGCAACACAGCAATCTCCAACTCCTGGGCTCAAGTGATTCTCCTGTCTCCCCCTCCCTAGTATCTGGGACTAGAGGCACCCGCCACAACACCCCGCTATTTTTTGGTTGCAGCTGTCATTGTTGTTTGGTGGGCCCGGGCTGGATTCAAACCCACCAGCTCAGGTGTACGTGGCTGGCGCCTTAGCCACTTGAGCCACAGGTGAGGAGCCGGCTCCAGGTTTTGATGACATCATTATCACCCACTCTTTGCATAATGCAAATTAGGTTTTCTAATTGATCAATCATGTTACATCCAACTTAAATTATGAAAACATGGTTGTGAGAGAAATGCTTCTACTGAATAAAAATAGGCCATTAGCAGGGACTTGGGAACCTTTGTTATGTAGACATTTTATAGACTCTTGCACAGTATCCTATAATGTGATAATGTGCTGTAGCATTTAATTGTCTAACAACATTAGAATGTATAACTTTTAATTATAAATGAACCTGGTTGGGGACAGGTGAGGGGACTAAATAGAATTATAAAACAATTTCTCAATATTAAATTACCTTAACTGGATATATGGTTTTTAAAATGAGAAAAGTCTTATCCAATGGCTTGACATTGTCTGCAGGGTCTTGGTTAATTTATTCATCCTCCTGTGAACTGTTAAGTTGAGCACGACAACTTGCTTTTAAAGACACAAGAATTTTTCCCAGTTAAAAAGAAAATTCCTCTGTTCTGGGAAAGGCTTAGTGAAGATGAAGAAACAGGGGCCCCTGAACAAGTATTCTAAAAATGTTTCAAAGATGTGGCACGTCCCAGACAGGATAGCCACGAGATACATCAGGGAGATTGGATCCTTAGCCCTGCAACTCCAGCTTTTGATAAAATGACTCTTGTTCCCCTAGGACAGAGCAGAAATACCAGAGACATTAAACCTGAAATAAGTCTGCAATCTGAGACACAGTATGTGTCTCAGCAATAACCTACGTGTATGGGTATGTTTTCCTAATATCCTGGCTCCCAAATTTTGACAACACTTGATAAGTGAGAAAAGCACCGAAATAAATAAAGCTGATTTTTCTCACATGTTAGCAATATGGAAGCTCAAAATTTAAATTCTTCCAAGGTTTCTTCTACCTCTAAAACCCCAGGGCTACTACATGGTGGTGCGATTAATGGGTAGCCCATTTATCAGGGTGGCAAGGTCCTTTGCCTTGATGCCCTCCCATCTCTGCTTGGCTTACCTGAGATTGTACAAAGTGTTACAAAACATTCTCAATGTGTTTGCCACCTCTTTGTAACGTTTTGTAACAACATTCAAAAGGAGTCCACTCTTCATCTTGGTGTTAAGACTTCGTGATGGTGCTAAGCAAAGGAAGAGGAAGTCTTATACCACTCCCAAGAAGAATAAGCGTAAGAGAAAGAAGGCTAAGCTGGCTCTCCTGAAATACTATCAAGTGGATGAGAATGGCAAAATTAGTCACCTTCGTCAAGAGTGTCCTTCCAATGAGTTTCTATGGCCAGCCACTTTGATAGACATTGGGGCAAATGTTATCTAACTTACTGCTTCAACAAACCAGAAGACAAGTCATTATATATGAGTTAATAAAAGACATAAACTAAAAAAAAAATTGTTTTGGTACATAACGGTGCATTTAGCTACAATTTTCCATTTTCCTTGTGTATGGCGACTTTTGGGACACCCTATGCAAGCAAATGATGCCTGCCCTTCAAATTTCGGAGGAGAGGTATGTGGAAGTCAATTTTAAGACCTGCTAAAACTTGTTCTAAATGGTCCAGAGCCGCACATTCTATGTCTAAACTTCCTTCAGTCTTCGTACTAGTCTCTGATCTCATTACAGGCAAAACACCAGTTTTCACTAGGTGCTAACTTGTGTGTCCCACAGTCCCTCACTGAAATTCCCACACTGAAGGGGGAGATTTGATTCTAGGTTAAAGGGGGAAAACTAACCTCTGAGGGGGAGAATTTCTGAGACAGCCACTAGATCAGAGAAGCACAAGCGCTCTCCTCTTTTCCTTTTGTTTATGGAGAAACTACTCACTTCTTGATAGATGGCATACGTGAAGAGACTCCACAGCTAGTAACACTGAAATGAAGCCTCCTGGTGGGGTGTGGGGCACATAGATAGGAAACACATTTTCATTGTAAAAAGCAGATTGGCTAGTTATAGTCTTAACAGATATAATAGATGCTGCTGGTGCCCTATCCAGATTCCATTTACTGGCCCAGTGCATCCATCCCGTATCTGCTTGGAATGTTGGCTGCTGAAGATTCATAGTTGTGCCCTTGTCAAAGCACTTTGTTCAGGACATCTGAGGAGTTAAATCTTCTCTACGCTCACACCTTTCCCATACATTCTGACTTACGGTCAGTGGATACAAAAGCCTGGCTTCCTTGGCTCAGGTGAGTCCAGTTCCACAGGAACTGTCCACAGTTCCTGGGCTCAGTTTGAGGCTAAACTTCAGCTGAACGGCATGCTTGCCTAGTTTCTCCCTCTGTTCTATGCTGCTCCCTTCAATTCTATACAGGTTTCATCTAAGAATATGCCCTCAATAAGCCACTATCATAAAAATCTCCATTTCAGGCTCTCCTTTTCGGGAACCCCACTTAAGACACCAGGGTACTAATTTATTTCTCATCTCTGCATCTGTGTTCTCCACTTTCCCTTTCTTAATCAAGCCAAATCTGTACTTCCTTGCCTCAGGGAAAGTTTGTGGCTTCCCCCTCCCCCAAAACCTTAAGTCCATGGTAAAGAACAGAATTTGGGGAGGGAGGGATTTCCTTCAACCTAAAAAGAAAATCCTCTCTGCCACCACCACTAGAAGAGAGAAAGAAGAGGTCTCTGGGTCCCTTGAGCAGATGGGAACTCTGGCCTGCTCCCCAACAGCCTTGAGAAAAGAGGAGAAACTCAATGTCAATGGCTATGTGATACCCTTGGGAGACTGGGTCCTTCCCGGGGATCCCAGCCTCACCAAATTTCTATCCCCTCTCTGCCAACCATGGCACACAAGCTGCCTAAATGGCCCAGTGAAAGGCTCACAGAAACCTGTACAATGGGTATCATGGTTACAACAACTATAGAAAAATACCCCCCTTACCTTGGTAATGTTTAACCCCAGAACCTTGTCACTACCCACAAATGTCTGCGATAGGATGCTCTGCCATCTTGCCTGTGATAGGATGCTCTGCCATCTTGTAGACGATACAGGATTTTTTTTTAAGAAAATGCCAACAGGGGGGCGGAGTCAAGATGGCGAACTGCAGCCAGCTTTTTACAGAAGCTCCTGTCCAGAAGGAGGCTGAAAGGACAGAACCTTAGCAAATTAGCTGATGGTTTGGAGCAGAGACAAGAGAGAAGATTGAAGAGTGCACTTCAACCTTCCTGAGGCGAGCTGCGACCCCGAAATTAC
>NW_003852663.1:747077-756067 GCF_000181295.1 Otolemur garnettii | reverse complement strand
ACACTGTACCCCAGAAGTGCATTAATGTACATAGTTACCATTCAATAAAAAATAAATAAATAAATAAATAAATAATAAAATGCCAACATAAAAAAGTCTAATATTTCTTTAATATCTGAGTTAAGTTTCATACCTGCCACATGAAAGGGCAGCAGAAGAAGGAGTTTGTGATTATTATATTAGGTTATTATGAAACTTTCCATTAATAGGATGTTTAGGAAGCATTTTCACTGACTAGTAGAACTCTTACCCTGCCATGCATCTGAAAAAAATTAATTCCAGGACAACATACGCAGTGTGATCACAGTAATGTTAAACACACACATCCACATTCATACATAGAAAGAAAAGACAAGGAGGGCAACTATTGGTTTCTTATTTGTATTCCCTGTCTTACAGTTTTCTGTATTTTCTAAACTTTTTGTAGGCAGGATTAATGCTTGATGAGTCAGCTGGTGTCTTCTTGTTCTGCTTTCCACCACTGGTCAGTTGGCATATGTATTTAGTACCACAAGCCCCAGTTGCCAGTCCAGCTGCCATCAAGCTCAAATTTTGAGCAGGCCCATGCTGCAGCAGTGGAAATGTCTCATGCTAACTCCCTTAGCATGAGTTGAGGTGAGAGCTTGAAGCTGCCATTGGGCTGGATCTAGGGACAGGAGTGTCTGGGGGTGGGGGAAGGAGGAGGAAGATGAAGCTTTGGGTTTCTCCACCTTTTGCATGACCAGCCTACCACTGATGGATGGACTGGCAGACACAGACAGACCAAAGCCAAACCCAGACAGTAGCAAACAGGAAACAACTTGGACTTACTGCTCAGTGGATGCACCAATATCCGATATGGGTTCAAACCCCGACCCTTCCCTGTTTAGGGTCCAAGTAGTCAGGCCTGTCTCGCACTTCACATCCCCCATCACTTGGCTCCCTAATCACCACTTCCTCTCCTCCGCTTTTGCAAGTCACTGCCGCCAACTATTCATGCTGCTGGCGTTGTCCTGCCTTTTATAAGGCACAAAAGGAGAAAGGCTGGGGGCTCTGGTGTTCTCAAGGGAAAACAGAAGATGCTTCCAAATTTGAAAATCATGTTGCTACCCTCCACCCCTACTCCAAGAGTCTCCAAAGATACCCACTCACACCAACATATAGGGATCAGGATCGGTTTCCTCTTCGTCTTCTTCCTTCTTCCTGGCCATAGTCACTGCTGTTTGCCAAGGAAATAGGGAGCTGATACCTGAGCAGGAGCCGCTATCTGGACCAAGACTCCAGCAGATTGACTCCTGGTCATGTGACACCATGTCACTGGTGACTTGAGGTCCCAAACTTCCCCCCCCCATGATTAGTAAAGCAGAGGCTGACTTTCCCCTTCTTCCTGGCCTTCCCTCCTACCGCCCTCATCACACAGGGAACTGTCACTTTTGCTCATTTTAGTCCTTGCATGCTACATAAGTGTTGTCTTTCTCTGATTACTAGAAGAGACAGAATCTTCTCCTAGACAACTAGAAAATTTTACTTCTTCTCTGGGGAATGGTCCCATCCTCTTCTGTGCTTCCTCTACCTCTTTTCTTTGGAAACACTAATATTCACCTCTGCAGTCCTGAAAATTCCTAGAATGGCGAGATGAGGAGAGTCAGGAAAGGAAGCTGAAAGTAGAAAATGGATTCTGTTACACAAACATGCATGTATTGGCTCAGCACCTGTGGCTCAACTGGCTAAGGCACCAGCCACATACACCTAAGGTGGCGGGTTTGAATCCAGCCTGGGCCCACCAAAACAACAATGATGGCTGTAACCAAAAAATAGCTGGGTGTTGTGGCAGGCGCCTGTGGTCCCAGCTACTTGGGAGGCTGAGGCAGGAGACTCGCTTGAGCCCAGGAGTTGGAGGTTGCTGTGAGCTGTGATGCCACGGCACTCTACCCAGGGGGATAGCTTGAGGCTCTGTCTCAAAAAAAAAAAACATGCATGTATCATAAACAATAATTCTCACTGCATAATGAGTTTTGCATGTTGTTCAAAGCAACTTCCTGTCTTCTACATCTTATCACAAGACAACACCCTGATTTAGTTAATCACTTATCTGAGAGTTTAAAAACCCAATAATATACCGTAATCAACTGGGCTTTATTTCTGGAGTGCAAGGGTAATTCAACACTGGAAACGCATTCATTTCATTTCTTCAATTATTCAACAATTGTACTGAGCATCTAACAACATATGCCATGAAATTTTGTCAATGCTATGGTTACAGCAGTGAACCTCATGACCCTCACATTCTAGTCAAAGAGATAAGCAATTAAATAAGTTGAACCTAGAAAGGGTGACCAGGGAAGGACTCAGTCAAAAGGTAATCTTTGAGTGAAGAGCTAAATTCAGTGAAAGATCTAAGTATGGTGATTGATGTTTGGGGGAAGAACATCCCAGGGAAGAGGACAAGCAAATGTTCCTCTGTGAAAGGAATATTCCCAATATGTTCCGGCAATATCAAGGGAGCCAGAATGACTGGAGCAGAGAGCAACAGAAGATGAGGCAAGAAGGTAATAAGGCTAAATAGGGTAGGGCTTTGTCAGTTGTTGTAAGGACATTTGTATTGACTCTAAACAACACAGGCAGTGGGTGGAACATTGAACAAGGAGCGTTTGAACAAGAGGCATGTGTCTCCAGAATAGACTATAGGGACACAAGAGTGACAAGGAGACTAGTCTATCCACATCATTCATGACAACAGCAAACTGAAGGAGAAAAGACACCTTACAATCAAAGCATTTGATAAAATAAGTCAGCTATTCCTCATTTTTTCAAAACCATCAGTAAAATAGGAATAGGAGGAAACTTCGTTTATGTAGTAGAGAATTGTAGGTAATTTAATGAGTTATTCTTGGATAAATCAAATTAGATAGAAAAGAAAATATCCTTAATCTGATGAAGTATGTATTCCAAGTTCTTATCCGGCAAATTTGTCATTCCATTCCCTGTGGGATACCAAGACCACAAAACTTGCAACTTACCTTACCATTTACTCATAGTACTTCTTTGTACTACAAATGTGGTGGGGGGGGGAGATGCCGGTAAACAGTGACAGTAACCTTGAAAAAAAGAGAATATATCAGAAACAGTAAAGTTACACTAGATGATAAAACAAATGAGGCATTTCCATTGACTTCAAGAACAAGATCAGAAGGCCCTCAAGGATACCAATTTAATATATGCAGAAAAGGAAAAAGGGGCATACACTTTGAAAAGGAAGAAATGAAAAATCCTCATTTACAAATGATTATGTACAATCTATACCTAGGAAAACCAAGGTCATTACCTAAAAACTATTAGAATTAATGACACAAGTTGTAAGTATTGGCAGATGCAAAGTAAATATACCAAATGAAACGTTTTATTTTAAACAAAATTTTCTATCCGAAAAGGAAGAGCATATCAGCCACAGAGACTACAAAATACCTAACAATATGAATTATTTCTTTGAAGAAATGCAAAAAAAAAATGTGGTTAACAAACATAAAAATAGAATGGAGCAAAATAAAGTGTATCTACCGCATTGCCTGGGGGGATCTCAATTGAAGGTGTCAGTGTTCCTCAAATTACTCTGCAGATTTCCTACAGCAACATTACAAATCCCAGTGGCTTTTTTTTGTTATTGTTGCTCAATTTGGAACCTGATTAATAAGCATAAAGACACTTACTAATATGTTCATGAAAGAAAATTGGAAATTGTTAGCAGTGGCTGGGAGTAGAAAACGTAGAACAGGGTTCTTTCCCTGCATACTTTATATGTTCCCTTATTGTTTTGGATATTTTTATATACAATGCCCTATATATATATATCCAGATTAGGAATACAGTGCCCCATATATATATCCAGATTAGGAATAACTTTTTGATTATATATATAATATATATATAATATATATATATAATTTTATTGCCAGAACAAAAAATGATTCCTAATCTGGATATATATATCCAGATTAGGAATCATTTTTTGGGAATCATATATATATATATGGCATATGATTTGGGAATCATATATATATGGCATTGTATTTGTTCTTAATATTTGGGAAAGGGATCACAGACCCCTTGAGAAACTGATGAATTCAGTGATCTCTACTTCTGAAAACAATACATTTAACCATACATGCAATCAAAAACAAAGCTTTTCAGGTGAATACAATTTCAGGTGGACCACAGAGTTGGTCGGATGAGAATACGTACTCTGGCTTAATCAGTGTGGTCAGTGGGGATCATTCCTTCAGCCTGGGCATTTGGCTGAGGGGGCACCAAGGTATACGTGGACTATCAGGTAGTAACCTTGCAGCAAGGCTAGACTCTTCCTAGGTGCCCTGGAGGTAAGGAGGTGAAAGGCCCAGGAGGATGCACTTGGAAGACCAGGTGGTACGTGGTAGTAGCAGATGGCATTAGGAGTAATGTTGACTGGGCACCATGAATAAGGACAGACAGCAGGCTGGGAGCTTCACCCAGCAATCACTTCTTCCAGCTTCTTGGAAATCCTCAGCGGCAGGGTCAGCAATCCCCTCTACCCATCCCTGGGTTACTCCTGAGACTTTGAGGAGGGAAGGAGGAAGCCAAAGGCATTTATCCAGGTCTCTACCTTGGTCATCTGTCCAAATATATCTGGGAAGTGACCATCTGAGTTGGGTGGCTGAATGCAGGGGATGAGAGGCTCTGGAATATGTTGGGGAAGAGTGCTTTCCCCCATCCTCTTGACATGGCAGGGAGGATCTGACCACCCTGCACCCTTCACATTCCCAGTTTCCTTGGCCTCACAGAACTTCCTTTTTCCCACACCTGAATCACTAGACTGGAACCTAATCCAGGGACAGGTGTTCAAAACTGTCACAGTTACAGCCATCAAATTAAAGGAGGTTCACAAAGCAGTCAGCAATGGTTTGGAAATACTAAATAAATGTTTTCTCTAACAGAACGAGACAGGATCATGTATTTATCCAACTTAACAGCTGCCCTTGAAAAAGTAGGATATTATTTGTCCAAACTAAATAAGATTGGGCAACTGAACATCTCTCTGTGAGTCAATTCACAGAGTATATGGAAATATGCTTATCTTATTGAGAAAAAATCCTATTTTTAGATGTTCAAGTAGCTTAGCATGTTCTGAAAACTATTTCCTATGTAACCAATAAAATCCATGTTCTATGTGGTAAAAATTAACCAAAATTAATGATGCATCCCAATGAAAGTGGATTTTTTTTTTTTTTTTTTACTTTTGGCAAACTGGCCCTCCCTTTTTTGTTGCTGTTTTCCACACTGAATTCTTATTTTATTGGAGTTTCTTACTATAAAGAGTGTTGATCATTTTTAGAAAATAAAACAGAGGAGAATTCCAGAAGTACAGGCCCCATCCCACTCCTTGTCATTTTTCTGACACTCCATCCCTTACCTACACTGGAGCAAGGACAATGAGCGTGGGGAGACTTGAGGTTGGGGAATTGCAGGTGGAGGGAGGGAAGAGTGTACAACAGCCCAGGAAAGGATGAGACAATTAATTCTCCCATCAAAGGGGGGGAAGTGTCAATAGCCCTCCCTGAAGATACAGCCCATCCTGGTAACCACAGAAAGGAAAATTCCAATAGCTGGGAGATGGGGCTACATTTGGCCTCCAGGACTACAAAGACAAAATATGAGTGACAGGACCTGATGTAGTGGGGTGAGGTAGGAGTGGGGATAAAGGAGGGAGCTCGTATTCTTGGTGGGAGTGGAAATTGGGGACCCAAGCTTACTGGTGATGCAGTCCTCACGTGACCAGGAGCTGACGTGGGCAAAGGCACTTAAAGCTCTGACCGCAGTTCTCCGTCCTCCTCTGGGTACCAACTCTATCGCGCTGCGCACTGCCCTGCGTTTAACCCAAGAGAGGAAGAGAAGGAGGAGGAGGAGGAGCAGGAGGAGGAGGAGGAGGACAAAAATCCCCCCAGATCCGGGCAGGTGGGTGCGAGGGTGGGCACGACCTGGGCCCCCTGCATAGCGGTACGTTAGGGATGCGGGCATCTGAGACCTTGGGCACCTCCGCCTCCCCAGCTCCTGGTCGGCTTTCCAGACTCAAGGAACTCAGACACAGCTCATATTAGTGGGCGGTGGGGAGGAGGGAAGGGGAGAACGAAAAGACTGATAGACTTTACTGAGAATATGCATACTGCCTCTTGCAGGCAGTGTTTTCTGGTTTTATTTTTGACACTCAGGCCCCGCACCCCACATCCCGTCTTGCTTTGAGAGGAGGAGAAAAGAGAAATAAACGTGGCAGCGCAAATAAGAGCCAGCGGGGAGGCCGGCAAAAGGTGACCTGGGGGCGAACACAATTTGGAAACAATCTGGAATGTTCGATCCCACCCTCACTTTGCGGACATCTCCCACTACTCTCACCCCCTCAACCTCCCTTCCCCCGGCCCGCCCCCTGTCCTTTGAAGGTACTGGGAAATGGGTGTGCCAACCAGTGTTGGAGAGAGACAGAGGGTTTGACGTTGTCTGGGCTTCCCAAGGGGAGGGGGGACCCTGAAAGAATTTGGTATTAAACCGTTAACTCCCAGACAGCTTTCCAGATACCTCCGGCCCACACAACTGTTCACCCCCAGTCTTTTCAGTCCCAGAAAAGGAGTTCTGGTATGCAGGAGGGAGAAATGGCGGTTATCAGGGAATTTGGGGGTGGGGGGGAATAGAAGTCAGAGCCCGGAGCGGAGATACCGTGGAAAATAACGACCCTGACACCAACCAAAAAGGCAGACGATGGGGCTCCTTTTCTGCAGACTACTGCAGGCTAATGCTGGCCTGGGGGATGGGGCCTGAAGGACGGGTACTCCTAGGAGGGGGACGATAAACTGTTTGGCAGGAATCTCGCAGGCTGCTTCCCATCCAGCTTTCGCTGCACTCTCGCCCCGCCCCCTCCCATTTCGGTGCAGGAAAAGGGGTGTGGCGGTGTGTCTGGGAGAAATGGCGGACGGGGAGGGGCAAAGAGGAAGGAGGGGTTGAATAAGGAGCCTGCGCAGGACTGGGGGTTGGGGTGGGAAGGGAGGGGTGAGAAGAGTTGAGGGAATTGAGAGGTAGAATTGGTTGACGTTATGATCTGCGGATACTAAAAGGCAATGACTGGGACTCCTGTCCCAGGTGCTGATCCACCCACCAGGTTCTCAGTCTTCACGGTCTGTAGTCTACGTTTATGCCCTTCAGTCTGTCTTTAGGATGAAGCTCTAAAGTGAAGGAAAGAGCAACAGCTCTAAATCCCCGGTGGTGAGTCTTGGGGGCGGGAATTGTCTGGGAAACACTGGTGTGGGTGTGGTTGAAACCAGAGCTGAGGGCGGGACCAGAGGTTCCTCCTCCTGCATCTTCTCTGGGTTTAAAACTCTCTTGACCCGGGCCCTTGCTTGGTGGTGCAGAGAAAGGGGCGTGGCATCCATCTTCTTAGTTAATAGTTGGAAAAGGAAAGGGTAGGAGGAAAAGAGGAGCCTTGAGAAAAGGAAACTTTTGACCCAAAAAGGGTTCAAATCAGGAAAGAAATGGCAGATCATCCACCAATGGCTCAAAAATGCCCTTTCTATGATCTGTCCACAGGTTTGTCTGCCTTTGGGGCTTTGTTCAAGTACAAGAAAAGAGAAAACTGCTCCTGATCCCAGGAGATTGGTATGTGCATGAATATGATGTAGTGACCTTGGAGTGGAGGTTGGGGCATCAAAGCAGAACCTGAGATCTCCACTGTTTTTCCTGCTCTCCATCTGCTTTCCCTATGTCTCTACTGCCTCTCATCCCCCCACCCCTGACTTAGTGCTAGGAAGTTGTAGATGTTGGCATTGGTAAGGCAGGTTAGGGTTGAAGGTACTGAAAATGTTGCTGACCAACTAGGCCTTTGAATCAGCAAACTGCAGGCCTTGGCACCTGTATCTGGGTGCTAGCCTGCCCACTGAGCCATGTGTTTCCAAACTCTCCTTTAAGTAGCCCTGGTTAGACACAAAAGAAGTGAGCCAGAACCCTTAGATTCAATTTTATCCTTTATCCCTAGGTCCTGCTTGGCTTGCAGCCTCTTGCAGAACTTGCAAGCCTAAGCTGAATAACCTTGGCCAGACGAGCACACATCTACTTGGGCAAGCCAGTTCTACACCCTGGATCAGAAAATCACGCCATCTCTACCATGAGCCGAGTTCGGGATGCTGGCTGCGTAGCGGCGGGGATCGTGATCGGAGCTGGTGCCTGGTACTGTGTCTACAAATACACCAGGGGAAGAGACCAGACAAAGAAGAGAATGGTCAAGTCCAAGAACCGGGCTATGGCTGGGACTGGAGTCAGAGCTAGAGCAGGGCTAAGGGCTGGATTCACGATTGACCTTGGGCCAGGATTTAGTCCCCCAACCCCAGTCCAGGCTGGGACAGAGAACAGGAGCCAGGATGAAGCTTTTGCTCTGGACGTGGCTGGAGCTGAAGCACTGGCCCCAGCTGTACCCAGTGCTGAGGCTCAGAGTGGGGCAAGAAGTCAGGCCCAGGAGGCAGATGTGCCCAGGGTTGGCCCTAAGGCTGAATCAGAAGTCAGGGATGCAGTGGATTCTGCAATTGCATCACCTTCTGGGGTGGCAGAGGCTCCCACAGCTGCAGAGGCCCCTGCAATGTCAGGGACTCCCAAAGTAGCAGAAGCCCCCAGCACAGCAGAAGGTCCTGGGGCAGCAGTGCCTACCGAGAGGGCAGCACCCACTGAGGCAGCTGAGGCTCCTAGGGTGGCAGTGCCTACTGAGGTGGCAGGGGCTCCAGGAGTGTCAGCACCTTCAGAAGCAGCTGAGGCTCCCATGCCCACAACACCTACTGGGGCAGCTGTACCTACTAGGGCAGCAGCACCTACTGTGGCAGCAGCACCTACTAAGGCACCTGCATCTACTGGGGCAGCAGCACCTACTGGGGCACCTGCACCTACTAGGGTAGCAGCACCTACTGGGGCACCTGCACCTACTAGGGTAGCAGCACCTACTGGGGCACCTG
>NW_003852663.1:735896-746629 GCF_000181295.1 Otolemur garnettii | reverse complement strand
CACCTGCACCTACTAGGGTAGCAGTACCTACTGGGGTACCTGTAGCTACTAGGGTAGCAGCACCTATGGGGGTACCTGCACCTACTAGGGTAACAGCACCTACTGGGGTACTTGCACCTACTGGGGCAGCTGCACCGACTGGGGTAGCAGTACCTACTGTGGCAGCTGCACCAACTGGGTTAGCAGCACCTACTGGGGTAGCTGCACTGACTGGAGCTGCAGAGGCTCCTGGGACTTCAGGGTCTCCTAGGACAGTGGCAGTTCCTGGAGCAGCAGCTGCCAAGAAAGCAACCCCTGGGGCTCATACAGGAGCTATACCTAAGGCTGGGGCAGCAGCTGGAGCTGTACCCAAAGGTGGAGCCAAAGGTGGAGCCAAAGGTGGAACCAGGTCCCGGAATGGGGGAAAGGGGAAGGGCAAGAAAAACAAGGTGGAAGTAGATGAACTCGGAATGGGCTTCCGCCCTGGAGATGGGGCTGCAGCTGCTGCTGCAGCCTCTGCTAATGGGGGACAAGCCTTTCTGGCAGAAGTCCCTGACTCTGAGGAAGGGGAGTCCGGATGGACTGACACAGAGTCAGATTCAGACTCTGAGCCTGAGACCCAGCGTAGAGGGAGGGGTAAACGACCTGTTCCCATGCAGAAGCGCCCCTTTCCTTATGAAATTGATGAGATTCTGGGTGTTCGAGATCTCAGGAAAGTCCTTGCCTTGCTTCAGAAATCAGATGATCCTTTCATCCAGCAGGTAGCTTTACTCACTCTGAGCAACAATGCCAATTATTCATGTAATCAAGAGACAATTCGCAAATTGGGAGGCCTCCCAATTATTGCAAACATGATCAACAAAACTGATCCTCATATTAAGGAAAAAGCCTTAATGGCCATGAATAACCTGAGTGAGAATTATGAAAATCAGGGATGGCTTCAGATATACATGAACAAAGTGATGGATGATATTATGGCCTCTAACCTGAACTCAGCAGTACAGGTAGTTGGACTAAAATTTTTAACAAACATGACTATTACTAATGACTACCAGCACCTGCTTGTCAATTCCATTGCAAACTTCTTCCGTTTGCTATCTCAGGGAGGTGGAAAAATCAAGGTTGAGATATTGAAAATACTTTCGAATTTTGCTGAAAATCCAGATATGCTCAAAAAGCTTCTCAGTACCCAAGTGCCAGCATCATTTAGTTCCCTCTATAATTCTTACGTGGAATCAGAAATTCTTATTAATGCTCTTACTCTGTTTGAGATCATCTATGACAATCTCAGAGCAGAAGTGTTCAACTACAGAGAATTCAATAAAGGTTCCCTTTTCTACTTATGTACTACATCTGGAGTGTGCGTTAAGAAAATTCGAGCCTTAGCAAATCACCATGACCTCTTGGTGAAAGTGAAAGTTATAAAACTAGTGAACAAATTCTGACTGGCTATGTGCTTTCAAACAAATGGAAGAAATGTCTTGGTTTTGCAGTCTGGAGGCATTGAAAATTGAAAGTTACTACTTTCCCCCTTGCTCATATAGTAAAGGGATCCTTTCAGCTGCCAGTTTTGAATAATGTATCATCCAAAGTGATGTTATCTGTGACAGTCACCTGCTTTAAGCTGAACCATTTTATGAATACCAAATAAATAGTCCTCTTGTACTGAAAACACATTTGTGACTTTAGTTGTGCTGCTTGGAAGGAAATATTTTTACTGATTCCTCTGTGAATTGACAGTGAACCTGTCCATCATGAATGGCCTACTCTTCTATTATTTGTTTCCACTTGAATTTATCCACCAAAGATTTTATTTGTATATCATCAATAAAGTTGTATGTTTCAACTGACAAAAAATTGTTCTAGTGCTTGAATTTAAAATCTAGCTGGAGAGATAAGATACACAAATACAAAAGGATTACTAAGAGTATGCTGGCATGTGCTCATTGTCAAATATATGCTATCTGGTTAAATGAAACAGAGCTTGCTGAGAAAGCTTCAAACTTAAGGGCACATTTAAGCTGAGCCTGAAAGACAGCGTAGAAGGGCATTCCAGGAGGGAAAACTGGTTTGAAAAGGCATGGAGGTGAAAAATCTGCTCCTGTGATAGGAAAGGCATGTTTCAATTACATGATATATTGTTATATTGTTATCAACTGTATTTACCATGCTGTACAGTATACCTCTTAGTTTTCGAACAGTTGTATAGTATTTTAAAACAAAGAAAAACTGCTTTGGAAAAGCATGGAGATGAAAAATCTGTTCCTGTGATAGGAAAGAAACCAGTTGTCCTAGAATAGAAAACATGGGATAAGGAGTGATGAGAGAAAAAGGTGAAATTCAGGCAGCGCCTGTGGCTCAGCTGGTAGGGTGCTGGCCCCATATACCGAGGGTGGTGGGTTCAAACCCAGCCACGGCCAAAATGCAACAACAACAGCAACAACAAAAAAGGTGAAAATTCAGGGTGAGGAAAGTTTGAGGAAGATACTTGATCCCAAGCTGAAATAGTGAGACATTATCCCATCATATTTTGGGAGTCCTTGGACATCTTTCACAAAAGGAAAAATAATTTGGTAGAAATATGCAAGATGTATTGGAGTTGGGGTGGGGCCAGGGTTGGAGACTGGAAACAAGGACACTCTTTAAAAAGTTAGAATAATGGGCTCGGCGCCTCTGGCTCAAGCGGCTAAGGTGCCAGCCACATACACCTGAACTGGCAGGTTCGAATCCAGCCTGGGCCAAAAAATGACGGCTGCAACCAAAAAATAGCAGGGCGTTGTGGCGGGCGCCTGTAGTCCCAGCTACTTGGGAGGCAGAGGTAGGAGAATCGCTTGAGCCCAGGAGTTGGAGGTTGCTGTGAGCTGTGATGCCAGGACACTCTACCCAGGATGACAGCTTGAGGCTCTGTAAAAAAAAAAAAAGTTAGAATAACGGGTGGCACCTGTGGTTCAAAAGAGTAGGGCGCCGGCCCCATATGCTGGAGATGGTGGGTTCAAACCAAGCCCCAGCCAAAAACTGCAAAAAAAAAAAAAAATTAGAATAAATCAAGCATGAGAAGTTGTGGGACGAAAATGGGGTGATGAGGAAAGGAGCTGTTATGGTATGATAGTAATAAGAGACTTACAAAAAAAAAAGAAAAGGACCAAGATCTGCCACTTGACATTTGGTTGTGGGTCAACAAAGAGAGACAACTGTGTGACTCCATGTAGGTCCTGACAGGGAAAGTCTCCCTTTTAGGGGCAACTGTGGAGACAGCAACACCAAACTGAGTCACCATTTGAAACCAGACAAAGCAGTTTGGCAGAAAGAATAACTCTCAGATAAGAGCACTGGTTGGTTCTGTAGATTTAAGGGTGTGGTGGGTCAGCCTTCTTTTAGAAGAGGGGGCGTGGTGAGGCCTTTATGGGACCCCACACCCAGTTCACTTAAGAGCAGGTGTACCTTCCTTCCCTCTCTGGCACAGTTGTGAAATGAAAATAGAAAATGGGGGGAGTCCTAGGGATTTTCCAAACCCAGCCTGCTTTCTCAAACCCTCTCACAAAAATGTTTGTGTAAGTATATGGCAGGCTGTTGCAAGAATAGAAATAGGGAGCCCTGGGAGGAAATCATATTGAAAAGGTGGAGCTGGGTATGGGGGCTGACCCCTGTAATCCTAGCACTCTGGGAGGCAAAGGCAGGTGGATTGCTTGAGCTTAGGAGTTCCAGACTAGCCTGAGCAAGAGCGAGACCCCATCTCTACTAAAAACAGAAAAATTAGCCGGGCATTGTGGTGGGTGCCTGTAGTCTCAGCTACTCGGGAGGCTGAGGCAAAAGGAGCTCTTGAGCATAAGAGTTTGAGGTAGCTGTAAGTTATAACACCATAGCACTCTACCCAGGGCAACAGAGGGGGACTGTCTCTCAAAGAAAAAAAAAATGGAAAGAAAAGGTGTAGACCGGCATTATATACTGATACAACTTATCTGGAGAGCAATTTGGAAATATTCATAAGAAGTTTGAAATATCTACCTGTCCTTCAGCCAAGTATTCCACTTGTAGGTTTTTTCCCTAAGAAAATAATGAAATAATTGTACACATAGGAATATACCAGGTTGTTCATTTCAACACTGTTTCTAAGAAAGGAAAATCAGAAGCAACTTAAATGTCTAATATTATGAAATTGGCTAAACAATAGACAGTATGTTCATGAGGTAAAATACTATACAACTGTTAAAAACTAAGAAATACACTGTACAGCATGGTGAATACAGTTCATAACAATATATTATATACTTGAGAATTGCTGAGAATAGATTTTAAGTGTTCTAACTATAAAATGTGAGAACTATCTGAAATAATACGTATGTTAATTAGCTATATATAAACATCAACTTGTATCTCATATCCCAAATATATGCAATTTTTGTCTATTAAAAATAAATTTTACAAAACATTTACCATATGAAAAGGCCTGTGGCATCAGTCAAAAAGGTTCACACAATTGAATTTGGGTGAAAATTCTTTCAGATGTTTATTTTTGTACATATCTGTAGATTTTTTACATAGCATTGGAATCATATCGTACATCGCTGGTTCTCAACATGCAGTCCCTGGACTACTGCAGGTCCCTGAAAGTATAAGGTCAAAACTATTTTTAAAACAATGCTGACATGTTATTTACTGTTTTCACTAGGTTGACATTTACAGTGATGGTGCAAAAGCAATGGTAAGAAAAATTGCTGTTTCCTGAGCACACATTAATGCAGTGTCCCCAAACTATACTAGTGGTGATTGCATTATTTACAGCTACAGACAAAAATTTTTAATCCAGTTTTATTTTAAAATATCCTTAATAACATCCTCATTTATAAAAGTTCAGTAAACCAGGCGGTACCTTTGGCTCATAGGAGTAGGGCACCAGCCCTATTTGCCAGAGGTGGCAGGTTCAAATCCAGCCCTGGCCAAAAACTAAAAAAATGTTCAGTAGACCTCTGTAAGTTGATCACTAAGGGGACTGTAACAGACTGGTCAACATACGGAGGTGGTCAACATAAGGAACTAGGCCTTCTGTACTATGAAAATTAAGTCAATATAGGGAGGTGGTTGACTATGGAGGTTCTACTGTATAACTTTTATTAAATCTCAATGTTTGGATACATGCCGTTTTACTATGCTGTGTGATGAAATAGAAAGTATGCACAAAGCACTTTTACAGGATAGCTTAGGACAATGGTTGTGTCTAAGGAAAATATTTGCAGAATCATAAGAATTGTGCACTGAATTAGCTGCTTTTTTATGGAACATCATATTACTTGAAGAATGACTGGAAAATTATGGTGCTTCAGACTTGGGTATTTAGCAGACATTTTCTTAAAAATAAATGAAGTGAGGCTTCAAAGAAAACAACTAACAGCATTTGTCACTAACAAGAAAATTTGAGCTTTCAAGTAAAATTGGAATTTTGGAAAGCTTGCATCCACAACCATAAGCTTGACAATTTATAATACTTGAAGATTTTTCTGAAGAGATCAGTGGTGATGATAATAATGAAGAGGAGGGCCTCTGTTTTCTTTTTCTCCTTCTAGAGGAAAATTGATATAGAACCCTAGGGCCTAATGTTGAGCATACTCAGTTTAAGATTAACTGAGACCATTGCAACCCATATGACACTGTGCCTGTGATTATTTAATAAAGAATACTGTTGCTGTGGTAACAAGATGACCCTGGATAAGGCTAGACCCGAGTATTTTTAAGCCCTACTAAAAAGAAACTGGAAAGATGTCAGTCCTGAAAGAGTGATATGTTTTTCTGGGTGAAATAGAGCTAGCATTTGAGCTCATATATGCAAGATAGATGGATCAGCATTTCTTGGCTTGATTCCAGCTATTCAGATAATCCAACCACGGCTTCCTTTGCTCTGATTAACAGTGGAAATTTCTATCTCTTTCAGGTGAAACATACCCCCCTACAGAGCTGTGTAGTCTGACCTAATGAGTGAGCTAAAAATCATACAATAGGCAAATATGTCATTTTCAAAAGTGGGGGTGTGTAAGGGGGGGGGTTGCTTTAAATCACATCACATGTGCAAGAACAAAAGCATAGTCCAGGTGTGACTGAGACTTAAAAGAGTAGTTCATTGAAAGATGTAACTTAGTAAAATAATAACAATAAGCACCAGGAATTGAGTCACAATTATGTATCGTTCTATTATTTCTGAAATGTGACTATTGAAACATTCTTTTTTTTTTTTTTGAGACAGAGCCTCAAGCTGTCCCCCTGGGTAGAGTGCTGTGGCATCACAGCTCACAGCAACCTCCAACTCCTGGGCTCAAGCGAGTCTCCTGCCTCAGCCTCCCAAGTAGCTGGGACCACAGGCACCTGCCACAATGCCCGGCTATTTTTTGGTTGCAGCCATCATTGTTATTTGGTGGGCCTGGGCTGGATTTGAACCCGCCACCTTAGGTGTATGTGGCTGGCGCCACTTGAGCCATAGGCGCTGAGCCAGAAACATTCTTTAGACATCCTGTGCTATGTAGCTTTTAGCTTTTATGTTGTGTGTCCAGGGCATGAGTGAAGTGGTACAGTTCTCACAACTATCTTTGCACTAAATGATGTTCTTTTCCTCGCTTTAATTTAGAGACTTAGGTAAAAAGCTAGATCGGGAAGAAGTCCTGTTCTCTTTTTGTAAAAGAATATGACCTGATAAATCCAGACTGAGAACACAGGACTGTCACATTAGTGGCAGAGCACAAGGATGAAGTGACACAAATTGCTGTTCTTGGGGTCTCTGGAACTGTATTCGTTTCCACCTTTTATCAGGCCAGGTTATTCACCTTTTCCATCATTTTTAAGATATTACCACAATATCTTTCCTTAAATTCTCTCTTTGTGCTTAAGCAAAATGCACGCTAAGAGTAAGACCAATAAAGGCAGTGGTAAGCAATGAGTCTCAAGAAAACATGGGCTGGCCAGGAGCGGTGGCTCATTCCTATAATCCTAGCAATGTCAGAGGCTGAGGAGGGAGGATTACTTGACATCAGGAGTTTGAGACCAGCCTGAGCAAGAGGAAGACTCTGTCTCTACTAAAAATAGAAAATTTAGCTGGATATTTTGGCAGACCCCTGTAGTCCCAGCTACCTGGGAGGCTGAGGTAGGAGGATCACTTGGGCCCAGGAGTTTGAGGTTGCCATAAGCTAGGCTGAGGCCATGACGCTCTATTGAGGTAGGCAAAGTGCAAATGATACTTCCTTCCACACTCTGAGGTTAAAAACTAATAGCCTACAATTAACTGAGAGTGCTTTCTCGCTGACACCAAGTTCTAGGCAACAAAGTAGTTGCTTCTATAGAACAATTTCTTGGGGAAGAGGAATTGAGTGAGATCAGAAGTTTGTTTCTAAGGACACTGAACAACATCCAAGGAAAACAATGAGTAGGCTTCAATGTGGAATTTAATGTAAAGGATAAAATAGAGTAATTAAGGACTCCTACTCCAAGAATCCTTTTCCACTTAAAGCTGTCAGACTGAAACCTCCTCAATGATGAGTTTAGAAATTGGCCTCATCTATCACTTAATTATAATAACAGTTGAATTTACCATTTTGTCAGGTTTACTTTAGTGAAATTAAGAACACTGGTAACCAAAATAAGTGATCTGGAAAATCTTGAAACTCTTGAGACTTTTTGAAAGCAGCAATTTGTCTCATATGCCCCCTTTGAGATTCATATTTTGAAATAAGAAAATGACTTAGGTCTGAGGGTGGTACTGAAGTACTAGAACAAAGAATCATAGATTTTGAGCATACCTAAGAACATGAGTTTTGATAAGTCCAAGTTAATTGTAGTTGGAGTTCTTACCTATTGTTAATGTATTGATAATATAGTGATTAGTTCTAGGCTTCAGTTAAATATGAATGGTAAAATTTCAAGAGTGCTTACTAAAAAATAATTGCAACAAGTGAATAATGTCTAAAGCAGTAAAGAAAACAATGCATAAGAAAAACATATTTTGAATACAGAAGGTGAAAAATGAGAAGAATGAAGCCTCACAAAAGCAATAAAAACAGAAGTACATCGTCCAAATGTATTCACAATAAGTGAAAATGGCTAAATTTACTAGTTAAAAGATATTGTCAGATTTTTAAAATCTATTATAGCTATGTGCTAAAGAATAAGCATGTAGAAACTTAGAAAGCAAGAGGATGTAAAAAATTGTACCACGCAAGCCCTAACCAAAAGGGAATCGGGAAAACGAAATAAATATGAGACAAAGCAGATTTTAAGATAGAGAACATTATTAAAGATAAATAATAGATGAATGGTTAAATACAGTGAGTTATATTCATACCATAGAATACTACTCATCAATAAAAAGAAATGAACTATTGATGTACACAACAACTTGATGGATCTCAGGGGCCTTATACTGAGTAACAAAATCTCAAAGAGTCACATACTGTAGGATTCCATTGTTTCCGTTTTAAGCTTTACTTTTTACTGATACACAGTAATTGTATAAATTTATAGGGTATATGTGATATTTCGATACATGCCTACAATGTGTAATGATCAAATCAGGGTGTTTAAGATATTCATTACTGTCAATAGTTATCATTGCTTTGTGTTGGGAATATTTCAAATCTCTTCTTCTATTTTGAATTATACAATGTATTGTCATTAACTACAGTCACCCTACTATGCTATCAAACACCATATCTAACTGTAGTTTGCACCCATTAACCAACCTTGCTTCACAACTTCCCACCCCTTCTAATCCTATAATAACTATCATTCTGATCTCTACTTCCATGAGATCCACTTTTTAAAAAAAAATTTAGAATATTATGGGAGTAAGAATGTTTTAGTTACATGGATGGCTTTTGTACTGCTTGAATCAAAGTTATAAGTGTGCCCATCACTTATACCCATTATCTACTTATAATGTAGATAGTGTACATTATACCCATCAAGTATGATTTCACCCATCCTCTCCTCCCCCTCCTATCTGCTTGATTTCCACTGAGTTTTACTTCCATGTGTGCACATAAATTCTGATTGGTTAATTCCAGTTTAATAGTGAGTATATGCAGTTTTTGGTTTTCCATTCTTGCAATACTTCACTTAGAAGAATGGGCTCTAGTTCCAACCAAATCATTGCAAAAGGTATTAATTCATCTTTTAAGAATGAGCAGTACTGCATGATATGCATATACTACATTTTTCTAATCCACTCATGAATTGATGGACCCTTGAGTTGATTTCAAATTATAGCAATTGTGCATTGTGCTGCAATAAACATTCTACTGCAAGTGTCTTTTTGATCAAGTGTCTTTCTTCCATTAGGCAAACACCCAGTAGTAGAATTGCAGGATCGAATGGTAGGCTTATTTTTGGTTCTTTGAGGAGCTCCATACTACTTTTATTGGAATTTATACTTATTTGCAGTTCCACCAACAGTGTATAAGTGTTCTTTCTCTCTGCATCACACACCAGCATCCATTGTTTTAGTACTTTTTAATGAAATATATTCTCACTGGGGTTAGCTGTCATCTCATTGTGCTTTTGATTTGCGTTTTTCAGATGATTCACATTAATCATTTTTCCCAAAGTTTATTGGTTATTGGTCAATCTTCTTTTTAAAAGGTTATGCTCAAAAAATTTTTTTGAAAAGCTTCTGTTCAGGGCGGCCCCTGCACCTAAAAAGAGTAGAGCACCGGCCCAATATACCAAGGGTGGAAGGTTCAAACCCAGGCACAGTCCAAAAAAAAAAAAAAAGCTTCTGTTAATGTGATCCGCTTTTTAACCTCCAACAAATTAGTGAGAACATGCAGTTGTGTTTATGTGTCAGGCTTTGATATATGTATTATATTAATGGGCCATGAAAAAGCATGAAATCCTGTCATTTGCAATAGCATTGAATGAACTGGAGGTCATTATGTTAAGTGAAATAAGCCAGACAGATTAACATATTTGCATGTTCTCAGTCATATGTTGAAGCTTAAAAAGTAGATCACATGGACAGAAGTTTTAATTTTTATTTTTTGGCCAGGGCTGGGAATGAACCTGCCACCTCTGGTATATGGCACTGACACCCTGTTCTTTTTAGCCACAGGGGCCACCCTGAATAGAAGATTTATAAAGTATATATATAGTATATAGTATACTATATAGAATAGTCTGAATAGAACTGAATATAAGCTTTTTAAAGTATATATAAAGTATATATAGTACATATGCTATACTACATAGACTAAATACTGTAGTATAAGAGACTATATGCATAGACTATATACTATAGTTTATATATACTATATTCAGTACATATAGAGACTATAGTCTATATCGTGTATATACAGTATATATAGTATATGTATAGTATATATAGAGTATGTATAATGGTATACATGGTACTATATACTATAGTATATATTGTATATATAGTATGAATAGTAGTATACATGGTACTATATACTATAGTATATATTGTACATATAGTATGTATATATATAGTATATATATAACATAGTTCTCTTTTCTCTTTGAAAATATATATAAACTATGTATAGTATGTATATGTTATAGTAATTTCTAGTATGTATAGTATATATACTGTATGTACCATATTTACTATAGTATATATAGTATATATACATAGTATATAGAGTAAAATATATAGCACTATATACGGTAGTATCTATAGCATATAAAGTATGTATATTTAGGATATATACTATAGTATATATAGTATATATATACACTACATGTATATACAGTAAATACAC
>NW_003852663.1:723986-730400 GCF_000181295.1 Otolemur garnettii | reverse complement strand
ATATACTATATATACTATACTGTATATGCTACATATACCATACATATACTATACATACAATATATGTTATAGATACTATACATATACTATACATACATATATATGCTATACATGCTATACATATACTATGCATACTATATATGCTATAGATGCTACATATGTACCATATATAAAGTATACTATATATAGTAAAACGTTTATATGTATATATAGTATGTAGTAAAGGGTTCATATGTATACATACTATATATACTATATATAATGTATGCATTTTATAGTATATACAGTATATATATATTGTATATATGTACATATACTATACATAGTGTATATATACTGTATATATAGTAAATATAATATATACAATGTACATATAGTGTATACATATGTATATATGTAGATATATAGTATATATACTATATTTATACCATATATAATGTATATACTGTATATAATGTATATGTAGCATATATACTAGATATACTATACTATATATTCCTCATATACATACTATATATGCTATAGTAATATATAGTATTTTTATACACTAGTTCTCTTTACTCTAAAGTATATATATAAAGTATATGCAGTGTATATATTATATAGTTCTCTTTTCTCTTCATCCTTACCAGCCTTTGTTATGTTTGGGTTTTTTTAATATATATAGTGTATGTATATATACATATACACATATGTATAATATCATTTGTCCATGAAAAAGCAAGAAATCCTGTCATAATAGTCTATGGTGCACTGTGTGTATTTGAAATATTTTCTTTATCCAGGATCTTAAGTTGATTCCCTAACTTGGCTATTGTCTATAGTGCTGCAATAAACATGGATGAAGGAATCCTATTAGTATACTGCTTTCCATTAAATAAAAACTCAGTAATGGGATAGGATTTTTCAATTATATTATTGTTCTATTTTTGGAATTTTTTTGATTTTTTGAGAAACCTCTATATAGTTTTCCATAATGGCTGCACTAAGTTTCATTCATACTGATGGGGTTCTATGAGTTCTCTTTTCTCTTCATCCTTACCAGCATTTTTTATGTTTGGGGTTTTTTTTATATATATAAGAGCCTTTCTAACTAGGGTGAGATCATATCTCATTGTGGTTTCAATTTGCATTTCTCTGATGACTATTTATGTTGAGACTTTTTGTTATATATGTGTAAGCCATTCGTATGACTTCTTTTCAGGAGATCTTACACCCACTTTTTAATGAGATTACCTGGGTTTTGTTTTTTGCTTTTTGCTATTCAGTTCCTTGTACAACATTCTCAAAAAAAAAAAATATATATATATATATATACAGATGGGAAACAGATTAATGATTTCCTGAGGTTAGGGATGATAGGCTGTAGTGTGTGTAACTAGAGAGGGGGTAGCCCAAGTGATATCTTTGTGGTGATGGAACAGTTTTGCATCCCATACCCCATAATAGGAGAATACACTTTCTTCTTAAATATACATGAAACCTTTACAATAATAAATCATGACTTGGCCATATCTCAATGAAGATCTCAACAAATTTCCAAGAATCAGTATCATAAAGATCACTTTATTTGACCCAAATGCTTTTAGACTAGAAATATATAAAATGATTAACATTAAAATCCCGTGTGTTTGAAATTTTAAAATAGGCTTTTGAATAATTTATGGATTACAAAGGAAGCATAATAGAAATTTTAACATAATGAAAACCAATGCTAAAAATAGTAAATATCAACATTTTTTGGATTAAGTACAACAGTCTTTCAAGGGAAACATGATCTGGGGGGTTCAAGGGAAACTTTTTATGCTATATGAAATATCTAGAGATCTATAGAGATAGAAATTAGAATCACGGTTGATAAGAAATGGAGGGATAGTAGAGGCAAGATAAGGAGGGACAGCATATTCAACTGTACACTTTAAATGATCAAATTGTTTGGTATGTGAATTATAGCTCATAAAGCTATTATTTGTTTAATCTTATGTTAGACTAGAAGGAAAAGGCTAAGCATTAATGAGCTAAGCATCCAAATGAAAAGTGAGAACAAGACCAAGAGAATAAACCTAAAGACAGCAGAATGAAAAAGACAAAGAGCAGAAATTGATGAAATAGAAAACAAAAATACTTTTGATAGGATCAAAAGAGCCAGAAATCATTCCCCAAAAGGTATAATAAAAAAGGCAAAACTTTTAATGAGACTAATCAAGAGAAAAGGTGAAAATAATATTAGCAATGGACAAGAGAATAAACAGTGATTTTAACAGATGAAAGAATACAATGATTAACTTTATGACAATGAATTTGAAAATGTGGATGAAATGGATGTATTCTTTGAAAAACACAACTTACCAAAACTGGCTTCAAAAGAAACCGAAAACTCACCTCAGCCTATAACCACTGAGAAAATTAAGTCAATAGTTTAAAACTCCCCTCCCTGGCCAGCTACGATGGCTCAATCCTGTAATCCCAACACTCTCGGAGGCCAAGGCAAGAGGATTGCTTGAGCTCCGGAGTTTGAGACCAGCCTGAGCAAGAGTAATACCTTGCCTCTACTAAAAATAGAAAAATTAGCTGGGGGTTGTGATGGGTAACTATAGTCCTAGCTACTCAGGAGGCTAAGGCAAGCAGATTGCTTGAGCCCAAGAATTTGAGGTTGCTGTGAGCTATGATGACATCACATCACTCAATCCCAAGGCAACATAGTGAGACTGTCTCAAAAAAAAAAAAAAATAGTCCCCTGTCCATAAAAGCATAACAGAACCAGATGGAACAGGCAATTCCAATCTTGTACAAACTCTCCCCCAGAATAGAAAGAAATAGCACCTTCCAATGCATTTTCTGAGACTAGTATATACTTTATGTCAAAACTGACAAGATCATTAGGAAAATGAAAATGAAAAGCAAGTCTCACTTATAAACATAGTTGTGAAAAAAATAAAAAATAAACATAGGTGTGGAAAACTTTAAACAAAATAGCATAAGAATCTAACAAAGTGTAAAGAAAAAGTCACAATCAAAGTGGTAATGCAGAGTTGGCTTAACATTAACAAAAAATATCAAACCTTAAGAATGGCTACCAAACATATGGAAAAATGCTCAGCATCCTCAATTATTAGAGAAATGCAAATTAAAACCACCCTGAGATATTATCTAACCCCAGTGAGAATGGCCCATATCACAAAATCTCAAAACTGCAGATGTTGGCGCGGATTTGGAGAGAAAGGAAGACTTTTACACTGCTGCTGGGACTGCAAACTAATGCAACCTTTTTGGAAGGAAGTATGGAGAAACCTCAAAGAACTCAAGCTAAACCTCCCATTTGATCCTAATATCCCATTATTGTGCATCTACCCAGAAGGAAAAGACTCTTCTACCATAAGGACGCTTGCACTACACTGTTTATAGCAGCTCAATTTACAATTGCTAAAATGTGAAAACAGCCTAAATGCCCCTCAACCCAAGACTGGATTGGCAAGCTGTGGTATATGTATACCATGGAATACTATTCAACCATTTAAAAAATGGAGATTTTGCAACATTTGTATTAACCTGGATGGAGGTGGAACACATTATTCTTAGTGAAGAATCACATGAATGGAGAAGCACGAATCCTATGTATTCGACTTTGATATGAGGACAATTAATGACAATTAATGACACGGTGGGGAGTGGGGGAATGGGAGAGCATATAGAGACATTTGGTAGGTACTAGCTATCCCTGCCATATCACAGTAATGAAAATAACATGGAAGAAGGAGGGGGTGAGGGAAAGGAAAAGACAAAAAAGAAAAGAAAAGAAAAAAGTGACTAATTCTCACATAAATTGGATTTAATTTTGACTAAAGTACATTATTTGAACAATCATTTTTAATTCAACTTGTTTATGTTGTTTAGGATATTGCATCCTCATATGTTTGTCATTTCCCTTTATAATATATTTTCTCCAATTTTAATATCAGGTATATCCAGATGAAGTGGAATGAATTTGAAGCATTTTTCTTTTTCTATTGTCTATAACATTTGGCACGATCTGTTTTTTGAAATTATCTTCTATTTTTATTTATAAATATTAGTTGTCTATTTTTTGAGACTTTGGGGGAAAAAGTTAACTGATGACTCCATACTGAACCTCAGAGTCAAAGCATTCTATGATAGACATACTTTTATCTGACAATGTGAATGTTACTTTTTTTGCATTATGATTATTATTATTGCTCAATATTTCATTGCAGCAATCATCTGATTTCTTTTCCAAAAGTATTTATATTTGTTCATTTTTTACAAGGTTTTGGGGGTTTTTTTGCAGTTTTTGGCTGGGGCTGGGTTTGAACCTGCCACCTCTGGCATATGGGGCTGGCGCCCTACTCCTTTGAGCCACAGGCACTACCCACGAGGTTTTTTTTTCTGGTCCTTATCTTAAAACATTGTTATTATTATTAAATGGTAAGCCTTTTTAATTTTGAGAAGGCAAAAAGTGTAAACCAAATAAACACATGTATATGTAAAAAAAATCAAACCTTTATTGATACATTCTAACACTACATGGTAATATCAAGATCAAAAAGAGTTACAGATCACTTCTGTGGTTTATCTTACAAGGGTATAAGTGAATCTTTCTAAGAGTAGAATATGAACATTTTAACACAATAACTAAGAAAATGACATGAAAGCTATGTTAACCAGTTTGATGGAAATGTTTCAAATTGTATATGAAAACACCACACTGTACCCAAGAAGTGCATTCATGTACATAGTTACCATTCAATTAAAAAAAAAAAGTGTTACAGCAATTTTGAAAAACAAAGATGAAGAGGAGAGACAGACACCAGGAATAGTTACGATGTACCATAAAACTGGGGTAACAATAGGTGACACTGAAGTAACATATAAACCTCAAAATCTCAGTAAAATAAACAGAAGTTTGTTTCTTGCTTACATAAAATTAAATGAGGATTAAGGAGCTCACTAGTCTTCCATGCAGTTTAATTAGAATTCCAGTCTTCTTCCATCTTATGGATCTTCCATCTCAGCATGTGGCCTTTAGAATTCCAGTCTTCTTCCATCTTATGGATCTTCCATCTCAGCATGTGGCCTTTTACACTTGTTTTTAACTACTTTGGCCCAGAAGTCATTCACATTACTTCAGATTATATTAACCTTGTCTACATTTAGTAATGTGGCCCCAAGGTAGCTGCAAAGCAAACTGGGAAAGTAAGTACAAAGATCATTTGGTAGGTACTAGCTATCCCTGCCATATCACAGTAATGAAAATAACATGGAAGAGATAAATAGATAAATGTAAAGGCTTAGAGACTGACTTAAGTAGATATAGAAACTTAATATACTATAAAATTGGCACCACAAATCAATGCAGGAGGGTTAAATATAGGGTTTGGGAAATACTGGTTCACTATTTGAAGAAAAATAAAATTATCCTTTCCTAGCTCCAAGTATAAATCTGAGCTCCAGAGGATAAAAGATGTAAGAATGAAAGCTAAATTTTAAAAGTTAATAGAATATAGGGGAGTATCTTTGTGGCATAGAATTAGATAATTTCTTAAACAAAACCATAGACGTTGATACCATAAGACACAAAGGTTAATATATTTTATTAAATAAAAATAAGAAATTTTATTCAATAAAGGACATCATGAACAAAGTTAATAGATGACAAATAAAATATATTAGCAGTATCTTTTTTTTTTAAGAGACAGTATCTCACTCTGTTGCCCAGACTGGAGTGTAGTGATGTCATTATAGCTCACTGCAACCTTAAACTCTTGGTCTCAAGTGATCCTCCCACCTCAGCCTCTCAAATGACTAGTGCTACAGGCACATGTCACTATGCACAGTGATTTTTAAAAAATGATCTGTAGAGGAAGATACCAGGGATTCTACTGAAAAAACAGTCAAGGACTCTATTCTGTTCACACTAGTGCCAAAGAAGATGAAAGTTTACCTAACAAAGGACGCAAAAGATCTCTATAAAAAGAACTATGAACTCTAAGAAAAAAAATAGCTCACAATGTTAACAAATGGAAAAACATATCCAGCCACCTACCGTTATCTGATCTTTGACAAGCCAATTAAAAATAAATATTGAGTGGGGAAAAGAGTCCCTATTTAACAAATGGTGCTGGGCTAACTGGATGGTGACCTGTAGAAGACTGAAACTAGACCCACACCTTTCACCATTTAACTAAGATAGACTCTCACAGATATATGAAAAAATGCTCACCATCCTTAATCATCAGAGAAATGCAATTCAAAAGTACTTTGAGGTACCACCTAACCCCAGTAAGATTAGCCCATATCACAAAATCCCAAAACCAGAAATGTTGGCATAGATGTGGAGAAAAGGGAACACTTCTACAGTGCTGGTGGGAATGCAAATTAATTCATTCCTTTTGGAAA
>NW_003852663.1:721145-723761 GCF_000181295.1 Otolemur garnettii | reverse complement strand
TAAAGAAAGATGGAGACTTTATCTCCTTCATGTTTCTATGGATGGAATTAGAAAATATTCTTCTTAGCAAAGTATCTCAAGAATGGAAGAAAAAGTATCCAATGTACACAGCCCTACTTTGAAACTAATTCATGACTTTTATAGGAATGTCATAACCTAATTATAGCCTTAGAATATGGGAAGGAGGTGGAAGGGAGAGGTGAGGGGGTGGATGGGGAAGGGAGGGAGATTGGTGGGGTCAGATCTATGGTTTATCTTACAAGGGTACAAGTCAATCTTTCTAAAAGCAGAGTATGAACATTTTAACTCAATAACTAAGAAAATGACATGAAGGTTATGTTAACCAGTTTGATGAGAGTATTTCAAAATGTGTATGTAAAGAGCACACTGTACCCCATGATTCATTAATGTACACAGTTATACTATAAGAAATAAAAATTTAAAAATATATATCTGTAGAGATGAGGTCTTGCTATGTTGCCCAGGATGGTCTTGAACATTTGGCCTCAAATGATCCTCCCACTTCAGCCTCCCAAAGTGCTAGGATTACAAGTGTAAGCCACCACACGAAGTATTCCTACAAATTCAAAAGCAAAGGACATGAACACACTGTCTTAAATTGACAAAATATATGAAAAGTGTTTGCAGAGCACAGGAAAACCAAAATGTTTAGAAGTACATGAAGAGATGTTCAAATTCACTATTAATCAGTTAATTGCAATTATAAATGTGTTTGTATCTATTTGGCTGGCAAAAATCTGACAGCTGGTACATGCCAATTGTTAGTGAGGGGATAGAGATAGAGGAATTCTAACATGCACAGCTGATTACGGTTTAGACTGAAGCTGGTATTCTAAAAAGCAATCTGCCAATACTTAATGAAATGAATTATACATATGCCCTATGGCCCAATAATTCCATTTCTTTTATATGTATTCCAGAACACTTCTCACATAGGCCCTTAAGGAGACATGCATGAGGACATTCATCACAATGTCTGAGGTAAGAGGGAGTTGGAAGCAGTCTAAAATCCATTTCCAGGGAAATTAAGAAGTAAATTAGAGAGAATGAACAGGTACATTATGGAACAGTTTGAAACTACAGACTACATAAGCACAGAGTAACATGGATGGATCTTTTATAAAAATACTACTGAGTGGGAAAAAAAAAAAGAATGAGATCCACAGCACCATACTACTACTACTATCTAAATTTATGCATACAACATAATGTAAGTTTTAAAAGAACTCAAACAAAAATATGTACATCAAATATGTTAGCATAGATGCCTCTGCGGAGAAAGATGAAAGTAAAGAATAGAGAAGAAAGGAAAGAAATAAAATAGTAAATGAACCAAAGAAAAGAGATAAGAGTTTTGATTACACTAATTCAAATGGTATGCTATGAGGGGAGGAATATGGTTAGTATAATTCTTATTACCTAAGGTCCAAAAAGGAAAAAGAAATATAAAGAAACAAACTTATTAATGGTGTAACAGCATAAAAGTTTAAACTATTGTAATGAAAGAGATGGTATGACTTAAAAAAGAAATTCTCCTTCACAAAGAAGTCTGAAGTTAATGGTCCAGGTCAGTAGGGAGATTCTGTTCCACGTAGCCATTTGGGACTCCAGGCTCATTCCATGAACTGTAGTTCATTCCACACCATAGCTACAACCTCCTTGAGATATTCAAAGTTCTCTCCATTCAGCTGGTGGATGAGAAAAAAGAGATCACAGATCAGGCATGGGGAAGTTTTATGAGGGAAAGTTTAGAATCCATCATTTATGCCACAATTCATTGGCCAGAACTCAGTTTCATGGGGACCCAATCAAGAGGAACATTGACCACTGTAGTCTAGCTTTATTCCAAGGAGGAAGCAGAAAGCATGGATATTGGGGAGCATGAATAGCCTTTACCAAATGTGCAAGAGCTTTGTGGAGAGAATTATAAAATGTTAAAAGATATTAGTCATTCACAATGCTCATCTTAGTGTCTACTTTCCCTGACTCTGGGCAATGTTTTTTTTGTTTATTTTTTTGTTTTGTTTTGTTTTGTTTTTTTATTAAGTCATAGCTGTGTACATACATTAATGCATTTGTGGGTTACAATGTGCTGGTTTTATACACAATTTGAAATACTTTCATCAAACTGGTTAACATAGCCTTCACTGCACTTTCTTAATTATTGTATTAAGACATTTATACTCTATACTTAGTAGATTTGACATGTACCCTTAGAAAATGCACCATAGGTGTGGTCCCACCAATTACCCTCCCTACACCCATCCTCCCCCCTCCCTTCCCCTTCCTCTTTCCCCTTCATGTCGGGTTGTAGTTGGGTTATAGCCTTCATATGGAAGTGTGGGTGCTTACATATTGTAAGCTTTCATAGTACAGTTGAGTACATTGGATACTTTTTCTTCCATTCTTGAGATACTTTGCTAAGAAGAATATGTTCCAGCTCCATCCGTGTAAACGCAAAAGAGGTAAAGTCTCATCTTTTTTTTTTGAGACAGAGTCTCAAGCTGTCCCCCTGGGTAGAGTGCTATGGCTTCACTGCTCACAGCAACCTCCAACTCCTGGGCTCAAGCGAGTCTCCTGCCTCCGCCTCCCAAG
>NW_003852663.1:713913-720912 GCF_000181295.1 Otolemur garnettii | reverse complement strand
GCCACCTTAGTTGTATGTGGCTGGCACCTTAGCTGCTTGAGCCACAGGCTCCAAGCCAAGTCTCATCTTTTTTAAGGCTGCCTAATATTCCATGGTGGACATATACCACAATTTATCAATCCATTCATGGGTCGATGGGCAATGGTTTTCAAATGTTTGCAAACTCTTTGGTGTCTTTCTCAGGGTTAGTCTGGTCCCCAGGTCCTTCTCTTCACTCTCAATGTCCATGGTCATTAATGTCTTTCATTTACCCTGCAAGTGTGTTCATTCCTCAAAATCTGACGGAAAAAAAGGTAGGCAGGGATTAGGGGTAGAGAATGGGCAGGATGTAAGTAATAGAAGCAGGGACTAAACATGAGGTTTGTAGTTACTTCCTCATACTTTCAGGTACTATTGCAGTCTTAGTAAAATAAGCATCAGCATGTAATCATTTTTACAATCAGAAAAAAAAAATAATGAAGTTATTTTTGCTGAAAAACTGAGGTATTTCTTTAGAGAAAAAAACTTATCAAAAAATTATGTTCAACTTAATAGGGAGGCCTCGCTATACAGAAATGCCTTAGTCTAATTAAGTTTTTTAAATGTATTGTTTTTCTACATAAGAAGAGTCCATAAAAACATGCTAAGGTTTTTGATAAGGTGTTTAGAAGGATTAGACTGAATCTTTCTAGACAATGAGATTCAACTCTGGGCAAAGGGAAAAGCTATGAGACTGAGGCAGTTGAGGGCGTAAGGGGTGCAGAGATGGTCTGATCCTCCCTGTTCTGTCTCAGGGTGGAGAAGATACTGTTCCCCTATCCCCTTATCCCCTGCATTCAGGGATCTGACTCAGTTGCTCAGTTCAAAAATATACCTGGACAAGTGATGAAGCTGGAAACTTGAGTAAAAGCATTTGGCTTTCTTCTCCCTCCCCCAAATTCATACAGGGGTAACTCAGCCCCAGCAGGGAGGAAAGCACTTTTCCTGCCCATGGAAACCAGAACAGATTCCTTCTAGATCCCTGCAGCTAAGGTTTCTAGGAGGCTTGAAGAAGTGATAGCTGGGGGTGGGGGAGAGACCTCTCAGGCCTGCCCCTATCCACCATGCCTGGGTGGAAGCCCCCTTGGATCCTGTCTGCTGCCTCCCACCTAGCCTGAGGGGTGCAGTGTGGCGGGCCTCTCACCCCAAACTCTATATCTCTGGAGAACCCAGAAGGAGCCTTGCCTTACTGCAGGGTTACTGCTAGGTAGTCACCTTGCTTTCTGGCAGCCCTTCAGCCAGGCTTAGGCCAGTGTCCAAGGAGCTCTCACCTCTGACCATATGAGTAACCTAGGCCAGGTGTTCTCAACTGACTAAGTCTATAAATCCCTGGAAATTGTCTACAGGGTTGTGTGTTGGGAGTGAGGGAAAGGTGCGTTTTAGTTTTCCAGAAGAAATAGGCTGTAATTAGCAACACGTTTTTAATCGGAAACATGACCCCAAAGATATTAAAAACAACTGGCCCAGAAGGTAGATCTATGTTGATATTTGTTCTAAACAGGATGATTTTTATTTTCTTATAATAATGAATAAACACTCATTGTAAAAATTCTGAATAATATATAAGTATATTGTATTCATCCATTCATGTAATAAGTCTTTATTGAGAGCCTATGCAAAGCACTGAAGATATAATGTTAGGAAAAACAGACTAGGTTTTTACATTCATAAAGCTCACAGACTAGTGTGGTATATACATTAATCAAATAATCACATGAGTGTATGAATAATTATAATTCCATGTAAGTACAAAGAAGAAATGGACTCGGCACCCGTAGCACAGTGGTTACGGCACCAGCCACATACACCAAGGGAGCCAGGTTTGAACCTGGCCCAGGCCAACTAACCAAGCAAAAAAAAAAAAAAATAGCCAGGTGTTGTGGTGGGCAACTGTAGTCCCAACTACCTGGGAGGCTGAGGCAAGAGAGTCACTTAAGCCCAAGAGTTTGAGGTTGCTGTGAGCTATGATGCCATGGCACTCTACCAAGGGTGACATAGTGAGACTCTCTCTCAAAATAAAAGAAAAAAAGAAGAAGAAATGGAATACAGGTATGTATATAAGAAGAGTATATCACAGAAGATCAAGACACACATTTAGGAGCTAGAGAGGGAAGACGGAAAACTTCCCTAAGAAAGTAAAGTTTGAGCTGAAATAAGGAAAAGCATAGTTAACTAAACAAAGAGGACAATATAAATGTCTTATGGTGGCACATTCTACAGAATGCCATGCCTAACACATTGTGTTTTCATCCAGCCATTTTACAATGAGCATACAAGTTTGTGTACACATATACATGTATCTATATGTAATTGAAATAAATCTCAGACAACAAACTCAGGTGTGTAAGACATCCAACTTTTATTTTCTATAGCAATACTTCTAATTTCCATTTTGTCTTCCCATTCCATCAGGGTGGCTGAAATGGAATCAATTTAAGATCTACTGTGTTTTCCATGGTGTTCCTAAGGATGCTTACAGGGTACCTTAGAATTATTCAAAGTAAGAGGTACGTGTGGTTCTAGCATTACTCTTCTATATAATTTACTATTATCATTCCTTCCTCATGGCTCTGTTAGGTATGGTGGCTATTTTGTTTGTATCATCTTTGAATGATCAAGACATTCTCTGCTGCTTCCCTGCCTTTGATATACCAAAGTAAAGAAAACGTGGTTAGGCTCGGCGCCTATAGCTCAACCGGCTAAGGCGCCAGCCACGTACACCTAAGGTGGCGGGTTCGAATCCCCAGCCCGGACCCGCCAAACAACAATGACAGCTGCAACCAAAAAAATAGCCGGGTGCTGTGGCGGGCGCCTGTGGTCCCAGCTACTTGGGAGGCGGAGGCAGGAGACTCGCTTGAGCCCAGGAGTTGGAGGTTGCTGTGAGCTGTAATGCCACGGCACTCTACCCAGGGGGACAGCTTGAGGCTCTGTCTCAAAAAAAAAAAAAAAAGAAAACGTGGTTAGACTCTATACTATCTATATGGAAGTAAAATAAAGCAGCCATCCTCCAGGTATCTGTTAGGAGGCATGGCATGTCACCTACATAATCAATCTGACAAACATATCTCAGAAACTTCCAGTCAGTAGCAGACTGAACTGACTGGGAAAGCTTTCCCCTTCCCACTTAAAACTCACAGAAATGGTAGAATATGAACCTCCTCTCAAGACAGTAATATAGTTAAGCTCATGATCACAAAATGGAAATCCCCAAAAAACAAAGAAAGAACTAGCAAGAATGACATGAAAATAAAGACAAACAGATGGATATTGACATTAAGGGCTAGGGACTAAAGTTTAATTCCACTTAGAGACAGGAAACAATGTCTCTGAGTGGAAGATGGAAAGTTGGTACTGTACTCTTATCTAAATCTAGACCTCACAGAAGCACAGCCAGAATATGAAATGATGACCAGAAAACTATTTTCCCTATAGCAAAATACATGTCAAGAAAGTTCATCTTTCATGTGATGTCATGGGTGGATACAGAGGCGCCAACACACAATCAGAGCCTAGACCAGGTTCACCCTTAAACATGAGGTTGAATGCATAGTCCCTACATGTTAGAGAACCTGAAGGACAGAAACTAACATAAAAATGTATCTGTAACTCATGAAACTTATATGGCTCCAGTAGAGGCAAACTCAAAAGCAAGGAGAAAATAAGGACATTTGAATATAGAGCTCAAGAAATCACCCAGAGTGTAGCTCAAAAGATAAAACAGTGTAAAATATGAACAAGTTATAAGACATGGCAGGAAAAAAGGAAAGCTTTGAAATATAACTAAAAGGAATTACATAGAGTCTATAAAGAATAAGGAAGAGATAATATTAGAAGAGATTGTGACAGAATTTTCAACAACTGACACAAGATATGAATCTTCAACTTGCACATGCTAAATCTTGAACAAGACAAATAAAAATACAGGCATAAATAGACACATTGTAGTGTAGAGCATCAACTATACCTAACAAGATATTCTCATATGTTTAGGCTTTGGGAAATCGCAAAATCTTTCCAATAAACCTTTCCTGAAGCAAGGAAAGGAGAAAATAGAAAAGTAAGAAGGGGGCAGAGCCAAGATGGTGGACCGCAGCCAGCTTTTTACAGAAGCTCCCTTCCAGAAGGAGGCTTAAAGGACAGAAGTTTAGCAAGGGAGCTGATGGTTTGGAGCAGAGCCAAGAGAGAAGATTGAAGAGCGCACTTCAACCTTCCTGAGGCAAGCTGTGACCCCAAAAATACAATCAAAAGGTACAAAATCCACCACCAAGTGGACAGGAGTCCCCTCCCCCACAACAAGGGCTCGCAGTATACACTATACAAAAAAGCGAGCAGAGTTCAAACATCCTCCCACTATCCCACGGGAGAGACCCCCTAAAAACTGGACCGCCTACCCCTGCTGGTGTGCCACAACACCCTCCTTCCAGGCATAAAACTGTAAAACTGTATAAAACTGTATATATTCCCCACCTGCAACATTGAACTCCAAGGATTCCCTCCCCACCCTGAGGTTTGGAGGTTTGTTACCTATGGAATCCAGATTATTGGGCATCTCCTTGAGAGAAGTGGATGGGGAAAGGGCTGGTGCTGCTCTGTGCTGACTGTGGCACAGGAGTGAGGAGAAGAAAGTTCGCTCGGAGGAAGCCATACAGCAACAGTGGCATCCTGAGCTGCAAACTGATGCCATTCCAGATAGGCAAGCCCCATCCCTATGGGCAACAAGAGGTTCCAGACAGCAGCCACAGGTGGAATGGACTTGGTAACTTTCATAAGTAAAGAGACCATTAGCACTAGCCCTCAGGAGAATAGCTGAGACAAAAGCAGTGGGCGGGCAGAGGCTGGAATTGACACCTGAGTGTAAACTCTAATTTGCTTGCTGCCCAGAGCTGAGTTCTTCACCTCCTCTAGCAGCCTATGACTTGGCAGAAGAATCTAGCCAAGACAGGGGCTGGAATTAAGAGAAGGTTCACAGCCTAATTTAACCATGCAAGGCCCCCCTGCCAGACGCAGATTTCTGGGTGATTTTCACAGTCATAAATCCCGGGAGCAGTTGCCTACTGGAGTGAATAGGGTCACAGTCCTGGGGGATTACGAGTGACTGGGTGCAAGGTGGGGAAGGAGGTATTAACCTGCCCAGATTAACCCACTTGCTGGGTGGGTCCCTTTGCCATCACAGAACACTGGAGCAAGTTATATCTGAGCTGCGAGCAGACTCCTCTTATGTAGCTGCCGGAAACATTTGAATTCTTTCACCTGAAACTGGTGCTGACTGGGACAACTGATTTGGACCCCTTAAACTGGGCAGACCACCCAGGGACTATTCAAAGGGGCACCCTGGGTGTATAGTTAAGGGAAGGTTTGATTTTCCTAGCCCAACTGTTGCTTGTGCGGGGCGGAGTGACTTAATTGCTGGTATTTCTCCAAGCAGAGACTTCAACCAAAAGAAACTGAATCACTAGGGTAGGACAGAGACCAGTTGAAAATAAGACAGAGCCACTTAGCCTCACCACACCAAGCAGGTCCCCAGTCTCTCAGGCCGTAACACCATACGGGTCCTTGACAAACCTCAAGGGGAAAAGCCAAACGGGGTAAAATAATCATGGGGCGGAATCAGCGGAAAAGCTCTGGTAATATGAATAACCAGAGTAGATCAACCTCCCCCCCAAGAAAGGATGTGGCAGGTGAAACTGAAGATCCCCTATATAAACAGATGGCTGAGATGTCAGAAATTGAATTCAGAATTTGGATTGCAAATAAGATTAATAGAATAGAGGCAAAGATAGAAATAGAAATTCAAGGAGCATTCCAAAAGTTCACTCAAGAATTCAACGAATTCAAAGACAAAACCATGAAAGACTTTGAAACATTAAGGCAAGAGATTGCAGCCCCCAAAGATCTGAAAAATATAGTAGAATCTCTTGGTAACAGAGTGCAAGAGGTAGAAGAAAGGATCTCAGATATAGAAGACAAAACTTCTGAATATGTCCAAAAGTCCAAAGAGAATCAGAAATGGAAAGCAAAAACGGATCATTCTCTCAGAGAGCACTGGAATAATACGAAGAAAATTAATATTCGCCTCATAGGAATCCCTGAAGGCAATGAAGTTGCTTCGAAAAACACAGAGGCTCTTCTGTATGGAATTATGAAAGACAACGTTTCAGATATGTCAAGAGGTCCTGAAATTCAGATTGCAGACAGCTTCAGAAACCCAGCACAACTCAACCCGAATAAGACAGCCCCAAGACACATCATAATTAACTTCAATAAAGTTAATGTGAAAGAGAAAATCTTGAAAGAAGGGAGACGTAAGAAAACCATAACGTACAAGGGGAAGAATATTAGAATAACTGCAGATCTCTCTGCTGAAACCTTTCAGGAAAGAAGAAAGTGGTCATCGACATTTAATGTCTTAAAACAAAATAACATTCAGCCCAGGATCCTGTATCCAGCTAAAATGAGTTTCATTTATGATGGAGAAATTAAATACTTCAATGACATCCATGCGTTGAAGAAATTTTTCATAACCAAACCAGCTCTCCAGGATATTCTGAGACCTATTCCCCATAATGACCAGTGCAATCCTCCACCACAAAAGTAAACTAACTCAGAAAATATTGATCAAACTCCAATGTCTACAGTGGTGAAAGGATTAAAAACATCCACTAAACTTTTGAACAAATCGATACCTAAAATTTTATCAGGTTTCTCAATAATTTCAATCAATGTGAATGGCTTAAATTGTCCCCTAAAGAGGCACAGATTGACTGGTTGGATACAGAAACTCAGACCAGACATCTGTTGTATACAAGAAATTCATCCTACCTTAAAAGACAAATATAGACTCAGGGTGAAGGGATGGTCATCTATATTCCAGGCTAATGGAAAGCAGAAAAAAGCAGATGTTGCAATTTTATTCACAGATACAATAGGTTTTAAACCAACAAAAGTAACCAAAGATAAAGATGGCCACTTTATATTTGTTAA
>NW_003852663.1:692460-694075 GCF_000181295.1 Otolemur garnettii | reverse complement strand
AGAATACTTAGAGAACTACAAATAGACCTGCCATTTGACCCTGCAATTCCTTTGTTGGGTATATTCCCAGATGACCAAAAATCACATTACAACAAAGACATTTGCATCAGAATGTTTATTGCAGCCCAATTCATAATTGCCAGGTCATGGAAGAAGCCCAAGCGCCCATCGATCCAGGAATGAATCAACAAACTGTGGTATATGTACACCATGGAATACTATGCAGCCATTAAGAAGGATGCAGGCTTTACATCCTTCATGTTCACATGGATGGAGCTGGAGAATGTTCTTTTGAGCAAAGTATCACAAGAATAAAAGGAAAAGTATCCAGTGTACACACCCCTATTATGAAACTAATTCATACATTTTATATGAAAGTTATAACCAAATAGCCTAAGAATATTTGGAGGGGGGAGGGAGAAGGGAGGGGTAACGGGGGGAGGGAGGGGGTTGGAGGGACCACTTCTGGGGTTTATCTTATAGGGGTACAAGTGAATCTTTCTAAGAGTAGAATGTGAATGTTTTAAAACAATAACTGAGAAAATGACATGAATGCTGTGTTGACCAGTTTGATGGAAGTAGTTCAGATTGCATGTGAAAACCCCACACTGTACCCCAGAAGTACATTAATGTACATAGTTACCACTCAATAAAAAAAAAGACATGAAACTATGAAAATACTAGAAGAAAGTGTAAGGAAAACACTTAAAGAAATCAGCTTGGGCGAAAATTTTATGAGGAGGGCCCCTCAGGCAATTGAAGCAATGTCAAAAATACACTTTTGGGACCTGATCAAACTAAAAAGCTTCTGCACAGCCACGAACACAGTAAGTAAAGCAAGTAGACAGCCCTCAGAATGGGAGAAGATATTTGCTGGTTATGTCTCCGACAAAGGTTTAATAACCAGAATCCACAGAGAACTCAAACATATTAGCAAGAATAAAACAAGCAATCCCATCTCAGGGTGGGCAAGGAACTTGAATAGAAATTTCCCTAAAGAAGACAGGCACATGGCCTACAGATATATGAAAAAATGCTCTCCATCCTTAATCATCAGAGAAATGCAAATCAAAACTACTTTGAGGTACCACCTCACCCCAGTAAGAGTAGCCCATATCACAAAATCCCCAAACCAGAGATGTTGGTGTGGATGTGGAGAAAAGGGAACACTTCTACAGTGCTGGTGGGAATGCAAATTAATTCGTTCCTTTTGGAAAAATATCTGGAGAACACTGAGAGAACTAAAAATAGACCTTCCATTTGATCCTGCAATTCCTTTATTAGGTATATATCCAGAAGACCAAAAATCGAATTACAACAAAGATATTTGTATCAGAATGTTTATTGCAGCCCAATTCATAATTGCTAGGTCATAGAAGAAGCCCAAATGCCCATCGACCCACAAATGGATCAATAAATAGTGGTACATGTACACCATGGAATACTATGCAACCCTAAAGAAAGATGGAGACTTTACCTCCTTCATGTTTCTATGGATGGAATTAGAAAATGTTCTTCTTAGCAAAGTATGTCAAGAATGGAAGAAAAAGTATCCAATGTACACAGCCCTACTTTGAAACTAATTCATAGCTTTTATAGGAATGTCATAACCTAA
>NW_003852663.1:669357-692106 GCF_000181295.1 Otolemur garnettii | reverse complement strand
ATATGTATGTACATATTTATAATCTCTAGTACAATATTAAATATTTTAAGAATCAATAAGAAACCATCTTTAAGAAAAGAAAGAAATTGCATTTTTCAGATTCCAGTCAGAGAGTATATGACAATGTTTAGTAAACAGTTTTCTGTATCTATCATCCCATCCCTTAGTAATCATTGTATATTTTCTTCTTTTTGACTATTCAGAGGTTTCCTTTGGGACCATAAACAAGATGAGATCATTAGGAAATGCTATCAGCTGCTAGTCAAGCCACAATTTTCATCCAGTTTATTTGCTTTTACCCTGATTTCTCATAAACACTAAATTCTGAGCATAGTTTTCAGGGAGTTTTCTTGGGTTTTCACTTTCTTTTTTTCTTTTTTGTTTCTTTCTTTTCTTGTTTTTTTTTTTTCTGAGCTTAGTTATTTTAAGCTACAACTAAGGTAATCTACATACATTAATGGTAGCTAGCACACTGTGGTAATGTGAAACATCAGAGACTTGGAAGGAATGAGGAAGACATATTGGGAGAACAAATAAATTGTGGTAGCAGTCTCAAGATATTTTCTGAAATTCTTTGGTCAACCTCTCAGGTTGAGATACACTCTCTGGATATATCTAAGAAACAGTATATGAGGCAATATGTTGATACAGTGAAAAAAACAGAATACAAAATTGATTTCAATCAAATCCCAGTTCTGCCTATCTCCCAAAAGAAATTCCTTGACGTCTTCCATTCTACAAATTTGACCAGTCTTCTGTATTACTTCCATAGGTGACTATTCCCATCCATCATCTGTGCACTTCAAAAGGTATGTTAGCTCTGACTGAAATAGAACTATGAGAAGAGTCAAATATCTTGGTCAAAAAAGTAATAACAGAACTGAAAGGAATACAATCAAAATAGGAAAAAATAATTCTGGGATTGAAAAATATGATTTTAAAATGTATAAAGTTAAACAAAAGAAAGAATGTCACTACTGAAAATTGAATAAGCTGCCCAGAAGATCAAGTAAAAATGTAAACAATATATGAAAATGATAAGGGGGAAAGAACATATCTTTGGAGGACAGATCCAAAAGCCACAACACATTAATGAATTCTAGAATGAGAAAAGGAAATAGAGAAGTAACAGGTAGAGAAATAATGAAGGTTTTCTCTAATTTAAATAAAGTCCTGTCACTGCAGAGTGAAAGGGTACTCCAAGTTCCCGATGCTATTAATAAAAATGTTCAAATGTTTAGAAGCATCCCTATAAAATTCACAAACTCCAGTGATACTTAATATTATAAAAAGAATGTTACATAGAAAGGAAAAACATCAAACAGATAGATTATTTTTACTTGCCATACTGAAGCCCAGCCAAGATATTCTTTACAAATCAAAGTAAAATAAGATATATGAAATCACACAAAAATTCAGAACAAATACAATTCATGTCTAAATTATCATTGGTAGCATTTATTGAGCACTTAGTACTTGCCATGTATTGCTTTAAGCACTTTACGTGTCTTGTTTAATCCTCTTAACAACCTTATGAAATTGATACTATTCTTAGCCTCATTTTCAAATAAAGAAATTGATATACACAATGGTTAATAACTCACACAAGAACATACAGCTTTTAAATAGCTTTCAACTCAGCCACTATCTTTCTGAGATCACAAATTTTGACACTATGTGCTAAAAGCTACCCCAATTTTGCATAAACATTTGTAGAGATTTCCTACTGCTGAAGTCAGGGAGCAATAGGAAAATTGGAGGCTTCAGTGGGAAGTATAATTCTATCATTTGGATTCAGCAGCAGAGAAATACCTTTGGATTTTGAGTGCGAGCATGAAATGTGCAGAAAAACATACTAGGTTTTCCAAAGTAACAACATTATAAATGTGTGAGAATAAAAATTTGAATAAAGAAAAAGGCAAAGGGGGCTCAACAAAATAAAATTAATAGTAAAAAGTAATATGAAACATAAAATAGCATGAAAAAATCAGGAATATTAAAGAGTAATAGAATCAAAAAGATGTGATTAAAATAATTATAATTTTGTATGCAAATCTATAACATCGAATTTGAAAATCTGAAGATAATGTATAATTTCCTACATTATACATTAGAGGAGTTGTCAACATTTACCCATGAAATAGAAAACTTAATTAGACCAATTACTACAGATAAGATTGGAAAAGTAGGGCGGTGCCTGTGGCTCAAAGGAGTAGGGTGCTGGTCCCATATAATGGAGGTGGTGGGTTCAAACCCAGCCCCAGCCAAAAACTGCAAAAAATAAATAAATAATGGATTGGAAAAGTATAGATCTACCATTTTTTTAAAAGCAGTTCAGTTCTATCTAACTTTTTTTTTAAGGGCAAACATGAAACAAAGTTTACTGAGGAAGAGAAAGGTAAGTTTAGAGAGCAAGAGCAAGATATAGGCTTATAGAGCAAGATACATTTGCCAGAGACAGCAAATGGGCCTCCATTGCCAGGGCAAGTAGGCAAAGAGGCAAAGAGCCTATCTGACGTTTAAAGAACAGATAATATCAATGTTGTTTTAACTCTATCAGAAAACAGAGAAAAAAACTGAAGGTTCATGAATTAATTTTATGAAGTTAGTAAACCTAAGACCAAAACTGGATAAAGATAGCATATAAAAAGATAGCTATAAATAAATATCAATAATATTTTAAAACAATAACTGAGAAAATGACATGAAGGCTGTGTTGACCAGTTTGATGGAAGTATTTCAGATTGCATGTGAAAACCCCACACAGTACCCCAGAAGGGCATTAATGTACATAGTTACCATTCAATTAAAAAAAAAGAATAAATAAATAAATGAATAAATATCAATAATAAATATAAAAACAAAAATCAATATTAATGAGTAGAACCCAAAAGTATAGCCAAAAATAATAACTATACTAAAACCTAATAGGGATTGATTCACACAGGCAAAAAGAATGAAATATCAAGAATCCTATCAATATAACTCATTGCATAAAAATTTAAAAGAGAACAAGTACATGATTCTCTCAATAAATGTTGAAACTCCACTAGGAAAAGAAATCAGCAGCTAATCCTAACAGATACAAGGGAATAACTTAAATATCAAAAGGACTTTTTACCAACAATCAGCAGCAATCCTTATTCTAAGCATGAAATACCAAAGTCACTTTGACTAAAACCAAAAACAAGTCAGTTCCACTCATAACCTCTATTTTTATTCAATAATAGTTTTGAGATTAGAGCTATTGCAATAAGGGAAGAAAATAATTAGCATAAAATTTGGAAAAGATAAAAATAATTTCTATGTACAAGTGATATGACGGTATTCTTCTAAAACACAAGGAACTTTAAGAATTAGAAAGTTAATAAGCAAATTAGAAGAGGTGGTAAAATATAAGACAAATACAAAAAAAAAATCAATAGGTTTTCTCTATTCTACTGAATTTTTAGGGAGTATCACACTAAATAGCACACGTACTAATATGATTCTCTTATTTATTCTGCTTGAAAGCACATATACATTGTGCCCATAAAGTTCAGGTGCAATTTAAAATAGACAACTATTTAAAATTGACAACTATTTTGAATTGCACATGAACTTTATGGACACACTGTATGGTGAATGGGTATCATCTACCTATCCAACTAATCCATAGAAAGATTTTGTCTATTTGCTAGTCCAACCAATTGCCTCTGATACTTATTTCCTTTTGTATTATATTATCTTCTTTATTTGTACCCAAATGAATTTTACAAATTTTAATATGTATTTTACCCACTTTTTGATAAGAATATTACTTTATCTTGTAAGTACCCACCAAAGTGTCTTAATTCATAGTATATAATCCCTCTAGATCTGACAGTTCATTACATGGTTCAAAAAGACCAGTTTCCTACCTTTGATTTGAAGGCACACATGACAATATATAATAACTAACCACTTGGAAAACTGGATTGGCCAGCAGACTTTCAAACTCTCAAATATATTGATTAAATCATTCATTGTCATATGTCCTAGGACAACATTAAAATTGCTTTCAGTGAAGTGTTGTCCCACTCACTTAGGCCACCTGTAAGACCACCTTTTACAAATTGTGGTATTTTCATACCCCAAAGTGCATTTACTTTTCCTTTTGGTGTTTTAAATGTCTTTATATTGACTCATAGCCCGAAATATTACTAGTTTCAGAACTTGATACTATTAATTCCATTTTTAATAAAACAGGTTCTGTGATACAGGGGTTCACCAACAATGTACTCACTGTATCGTACCTCAAAGATACCAAACAGTGTGATGATGCTTCCTTTTACAAGTAAGAATAACATTTTGTTTAAAAAAAAAAAAAAAGACTTATGACTAATAATGTATGAACAATCCTGCCAAAAAAAAAGTGGAGGAAAGGATGGCATATTCCATGCCTGGAACTAAAAAAAAGGAGTGAACTAATATCTCTATTTCATATCATACACAAAAGTACATACCAGAAGGATTAAACACATACACACAGAGCTATTTTTAAAAGCTTGAAGAAAATATTTCAAAAATCTCTTAAAATCTTGGAGTGAGAAAAGCCTGTCTAAGAATGACCCCAAACCTAAAAGTCATAAAGGGAAAAGCTGAGGAACATGGCTATCTGAAAATAGATTACTTACAATGAAAAATATCGTGAATAAATTTATATGAGGTAACATATGCATGGAAACATACACATGATATACTTAAGGCAAAAAATAATTACAGAACAGAACACTATAGGGACTGTGAGTTCATTTTCTGTTAAAAATGTGAGTATATATAATATCTGCTTACATTGTATATGCATAGAAAACATCAGACTAGTAAGTAACTCTGTAAAGATGGACAGGGAGAGGACAATTTTTATATTTTACATATTTACCTGTTTTAATTTTTAATAAGTATATATTATTTCTATGGTTTAAGAGAACACAATAAAGAAGATTAAAATAGAGTTCATTAGTGAAAAATAATCTCTCAGATTGCTGGTAACTCCCAAATCCATTTCCAAGTGCTAGTCAAATAGCTAGTTCATACAGGACTCCTATGAGTGGTTAAAAATAGCTAAAAAACAATTCTAGGGTCTTAATAATGCCATAGTATTTCCCCAATTATAACCATAGTCACCTAAACAAATGAGATTATATATACGTAGCATATATTTATAAATATTCACAAATTATGACAATCACAATATAAAGGTTTATCACTGTATCAGAAGAAAATCAGTCATAATTTATTGAATTTTCCTAAGTGAGAGGGTACAATTTAATACTTTCAATATTTTGCTATAGATTATGTGGAACAACTTAACAAGATGTGAACATTGATGGTAATAAATAATAAATAATGTTTATCAAAAAATTATTTCAGTCAACTTGAATGGCTTGAAGATTTATTAAATATTTGAAATCAGAGGTCCTCAACCTTTTTAAACATGGGGCCAGTTCACTGTCCCTCAGACCGTTGGAGGGCCCGACTGGGGGCCCCGGGACAAGTTGGCTGCTAAGCAGGACAGGCAGGGGCAGCAAAAACACCTGGTAGGCTGGATAAATGTCCTCAGCGGGTTACATGTGGCCTGCGGGTCGTAGTTTGAGGACATTTGTTTTAAATAATGTTTGTATTATTCAGGCTTTTTCACATTTCATCATTTCTAACACTAAAAAGAGAACCCATTTAAACTCATTTTAAATTGTGGAAGAAATTAAGAGGGTGGTGCCTGTGGCTCAAAGGAGTAGGGCGCCGGCCTCATATACCAGAGGTGGCAGTTTCAAACCCAGCCCCAGCCAAAAAAAAAAAAAAAAGAAAGAAAGAAAAGAAATTAAGAATTAAAAGAGTTTTTATGGATCCCTTTCATTAGGTCTGGATTTTCTTTTTTAAATTTTTTTTATTAAATCATAACTGTATACATTAATGCATTTATATGGTACAATGTGCTGATTTTATATACAATTTGGAATGCTTACATTAAACTTTTTAACAGAGTCTTCACCTCACTTAATTATTGTGTTGTCTGGATTTCCATTAAGGCTAATTGATAGAAGGCAACAAAAATTATTATGAACATAGTCAAAAATTACATTTTAGCAACAGAGGACCGAATGTGGAAAAGACAACTAAAGAGGGAACAGTTTCACTTAGGTTTCAAAAAAATTTCATAACAAGGCATCATTTCTCATCCAAAAGTATCCAGAAAAGGGAAGGTTAATCAACACGTAGGGGAAAATGTATTGCAAATGCTAAAGAGTCTTCTGCTGTGAGAATATATGTCTTTCAGAAAACATAGGAGAAAAGCTCCATGACGTTGGTCTGGGAAATGGTTTCTTGGACGTGATCCCAAAAACATAGGCAACCAAAGCAAAAATAGACAAATGGGATTGTATCAAACTAAAAAGCTTCTGCACAGTACAGGAAACAGTTAACAGTGAAGAGATAACCCACAGATTGGGAGAAAATATCTATAAATCATATATATGATAAAGGGGTAATATGCAAAATATATAAGGAACACAAACAACTCAATACTAAAAACAAATAACCCAATTAAAAATGGACAAGGGATCTGAATAGACATTTCTCAAAAGAAAATATACAACTGACCAACAGATATATGAAAAAATGTTCCACATCTCTAATCATCAGGAAATGCAAATTAAAACCACTATCAACTCACACCTGTTAGGGATGGCTATTAGTGAAAATACAAAAGACAAACTTTGTTGGTGAAGATGTACAGAAAAGGAAACCCCTGAACACTGTTGGTGGGAAGGTAAATTAGTACATCCATTTTGGAAAACAGTATGGATGTTCCTCAAAAAACCAAAAATATAATTACCGTTAAGATCCAGCAATCTCACTTCTGGGTATGCATCCAAAAAGAAATGAAATCAGTACATTAAAGAGATGTATGATTTCCCATTTTAATTGCTGCATTATTCACAATAGCTAAGATATAAAATCAACCAGAGTGTCCATTAATAAACAAATGGATAAAAAATTGTTGTGTATATATACAGTGAAAATGATTCACCTTGGTCATGCATGATGGCTCCTGCCTATAATCCATAAATTTTAAATGTTTTCATAAGAAAGAAATGATAAGTACATAAGTGTATATATATATATGGTATTAGTCTGTTTTAATCATTCTACAATGTATATGATGTATACATATAACATCATACCTGATAAATAAATACTATTATTATTTGCAAATAAATACTATTATTATTTGCCACTTAAAAATCAAATTTGGAAAAAGAATAAATCACATTTCTAGAAAAGTAAATATCTCTAAAATTCTGTTTGATAACCAATTTGATCATACATCTTAGCAGTCATAAAACTACTACCCCCCACTGCTCTCTTTTGCCTCTGCCAAAGGGGTATCTAGGCAGATAAAATTTATAATTGTGTCCAAGGAGAAATGTGCTCTAGGTCTTTAAAACAAGGATTGGATTTCAGCAACAAGTTAATCCCCATTGTAGAGACGGATGCACCAGATCCTCCTACTTTGACAGTATCAATATCTAGCTAGGTTGGCTGAGTTCCCTGAACACTAAACAAACAACCTTCTATGATATTTTGGCTTCTGGTGTAGATTGATCTTAGAAAGAGAATGAATGTTCTGTCTGAGCAGCAAACAGTAAGAATCCGGTCTGCATAACTATATTTTACATAGTTAGAAATTACCACTGCTTTAATTTTCAAAAGACAATACTGCCTCATTTAAGGCTCTATGCCCAAAGAAAGATGGTTGTATTACACCTACACTTTTTAAAATGTGAATGGTCCAACAGGGCCAGAGCATGACACTAAGCCCACTCTCAAGGTGGAATGAATTACATTTGCATGAATCTGTCAGGATAACATTGCCTCTCTAATAAGTCTTCCCTCCATCTGCACTCCCTCCTCCCTCCTCCCTCCTCCCATGTCTATCCTCAAACCCACACATTGCCCAAGCCCTAACCCAAGGCCTGAGAAGGCCCCAGCAGACAGAGGCAAGCAGGAGGTAACCCCTCTGAGAAGTAAATATTCCTTTTTCTGTTTAATACCACATCCTCGGAGCAGCCCAGACCAGGGACCCCAGGATGGCAGTGAGATATTTCTGGCTTCAAGACAAGGAAGAGCCACAGTTTAATCAGACAAACCAGAGAAAACCTTCAGCCCGGGATGTGAAGCAAAATGAATGTAAAAAGCTGGTGTTGAAAACAGTATTAATCATTTTAAAAGCCATTCTCAAGGGAATATAGCAGAGAAATTAAAAGAGAGCCCCAAACAAAAAATCTGCCTAAACCACATTAATTTTTTAAACCTACACTTGGAATCTCTTTAGAAACAGCACAGGTAAAATATGAATTTAAAAGAAAATAAAACCTGTTTCCTGAGCCTTGACTTTGACGATTTACAGCAGAACCAAACTCCACCTTTGTAAAATCACCTTTGAATGTGTTTGGACTGGAATAGACACACTTGGATTCCTAAAACTGTTAGATGAGAACAAAACCCAAATAGCAGGACATCCTCTGAGTTTTTAATTTCCTCAGTTTCCTAGGAGCTGCCATCCTCTCTAAAGAAAGGACATGCCTCCTCCCTCCTCCCTTGAGCTGCCACAGTCACAGCCACAATCCTAGAACTCAGCCTTCCTCCAAAACACTGACAATGACAAGCTGCTATGTGCAAACACTGGGACATCAGCATGTGGCCTGCCTGGACCATGCACTCACACACCTGTCTCAAACAGCACTTTCCCAGAGTCTGGGCTATTCGTTCTAAGTAATACCAGGTGTGGGATGTCAAGAGTACATGCAGTGCACCTACAGCCACGCCAGGCTAAGACTAGCTCCTTCTCACTCTTGGCTCTGTTCAACAAGGCTTCCAAAAGATCCTGGCAGCAAGTCACACCTGGAGTCACCTAAAGACCACAGCAATGACAGTTATTATTCTGTATTAAATGCCCACTGGTACATGGCTTTGTGCCATGGAAATTTAACTGTCACTCCGGGAGACACAGAAGCAGACAGAGGCTACCACCAATGATCTCCCAGGAGGAGGAAATAAAGACAGAAGTGCCAGGGAGGGAGAGGAAAGAATGAGAAGGAACAGGGGAGGGGAAAAGGAGCAGATGGTCACTGGTCAGGCTTGTGCCTGCCTGGATGAGGCTTTTTATTAAGTTAACTTCATTTTTCCCCCAGGTGTAAAAGCCACTTTGCACCTCACACTCAACATGGCTTGATGTGAATGTTTGTTTTTTTTTTTAAATGTTCCAATTAGATATCTGGGTCAGAGGACAAGTTTGTACTAATGAACCCTATTTTCTCAAGTATCTCCAAATAAATAATATTTATTATTATTTTTGAGGAGAAAAATTTAAAATCATGCTCTGAAAATTTACCGTATGATCTAATTTTGTGTAAAGAATCTATACATATATGGGTCATAAAAACGTCTGGAAGGACAGACATTCAGTTTCAATTCTGTGCTTCTCTCCCCAGCTGTCAGTCCCTTGTACGGTTCTTTTTGTGGCCCTTCACTCTTTGATTCTGCACCTTCCTCTGGGTGATCGCTGCCCCTCCCCATGTCCTCAGTTATCATCCATCCTCTGATGGTACTCAAATCATTATTTGCAGCTCAGTCGTCTCCTCTGAGTACCAGATCAATCAATATATTCAAATAACCAGAGTACATCCTCACCTAAGTGTCACACACGTCCTTCACACTGAAGTTATTTTAAATGGATAAATCCACCCAGCACACACTCTTCCCTGCCCCCCTGCAAATGTTTTTCTCTCGCCTAACAACAGAGCAAGAGAAATGGTAGTTCCCCTTTCCCTCATTCCTCCCTTAAAACTGGTGTTAAATGAGTCCTTACATATGCATGATTTAGTAGGGTTACCATACCCAGCAAGATTAAGCCAAATAGTTCCTTTTCCTTGTGTCCACTACCGACAATATTATACAATATTACAGTACACCTATGGAAACCTGGGGCTCAAACCAGGCTACAACTGACAGAGGGTTTGACCCTTTCCTGGTCCCATATATATAGCAGGATAGCATCCCCATACCAATTAGAAATATGTTATGGAGGCTGGTGAGATCATGTCTGAGGAAACATGCCAAGTCCTTAGAAAAGGAATCCACTTCTCTTCCCTTGCGAAATTATTTTAACAGTTGCTTTGCAGGAATGACAGAACTCTACACAGTAGTCACTTAATAAATGTTAACCTTTATTGTTATTATTATTTATTAAATGACACTGAAACATGGCAGAATGCCCCAGCAAAACAAAGGTAAATCAAGAAACTATCAACCCTGCATTCTAGATAATTAAAAGTGCTCGCTTTTCTTAATTAACTGCTATGTGCCAGAAGATAGTAAGTACTGTGCATATTACCTCATTTAATCCTTACAAAAAGTCCCATCTTCACCACTCATCTATTGTTTAGGAGAGGAAACTTCAACCCACCTCATTTTTAATCTAAACATTTCTTCGACTCAATACGTGCTCCAATCAATCACTTGCTTCATTTCCAACACTTTTTTCAAATATTTCCTAAAAATCAATATTAATTTTAGATAAATAAGAACACATAGATGAATAAAAAGTGAAAAAGTAAAGATCACTCATTATTCTCTCATCCAAAGACAACTATCATTATTGTTTGGCTATCTATAATTTCAGAGTTTTTAGTGTCTTTTTTAAACTTCTGTTTTATTATTCTCAATAAATGGAATCATACTCTGAATACTGCTATGTAGCCTACCTTCCTCACTTCATAATGCATGATGAATAGTTTTTCCTGGCACTGTAGATTTTTATCACCATAGTTTTCAGATCCTACCGTGTGAACATCCCTTAATTTATTTAACCAATCCAGTGTGTTAGATCCTTAAAAGTTGTTTCCAATTTTTACTACCACAGATAGTGCTTGGGATGAACAGCCTTGCACATACAATCTTTGGCCAATGATTTCATTACTTCCTTAGGACAAAGGGCTTACCTATTTTAAGGCTTACAGTATGTGTACCAAATGGCCAGGGTTTTGAACGGCTTCATTTTGCACACCCACATTGATACTTCACAGTAGTAAAGAGAGACTTTCATATAGGTCCCAATTATTTTCTAGTAAAAAAATATTTAGTGGCTCTAAGTGCTCAATGGGGTAATATTCAAACGGCTCTCCAAAGTGGGCTTCACCCAGATTTCCAAATTTATTTACTCCTCACACTTTCCACTCTGAGCAGATTTGTCTCCTAACTGTCATAGGAAGAAGGTTCCTACCTCCATGGCTTTCTCCAACCATTCTCTCCTTGCTCCTTTCCCATGGGCTGTCCTAACCATCCTGCCCCATTCAGGACTCATTTTCAATGGCCAACTCCTCCATGAAGCTTCAGCAGGCTAGCACATCCCACAGAAGCCTTTGCTTCCTCGTACTGTCAGAGCACACATCTGATAATGAGCGTATGCTTCAGATATTCTCAGTTATCTTTCGGTTTGCATGTTTCTTATCTCTCCAACTAGTTTATAAACTGAAGGACAAAGATGGTTTCTTTCTTCTTTCTTTTTTTTTTTTTCTTTCCAGCATTTAACACACAACTTTATTGATGATACATAAATGAAATCAATGCAAATGACAAAAGGGAGCTTACTTATGACGAATTAGTTCACTGTCACTTATGCAGAGGAAATAGTAAAAATATTTCAATCTAGGCAGTGAGATAAAAAGCAACAAACATGTATTCAGAACGAGTATTGGTATTCATTCATCCAGCTTAAACCTGAAGACCAACTTGGTTAAATGTCAGCTTTGATGATACAGTATGAGACCCTTTATTCAAAATTGGCAGCTGAAAGGATTCCTTTACCATATAAACAAGGTGGAGAAAAGGAATAGTTTACAATGTGTGCTGCTTCTAAACTACAAAATCAAGGAGTTACTCCTGGCTCTTTGGGAACATATGCTCTGCCAGTTTGGCCATGAATTTTCCAACTTTAACTTTCACCAAAAAATCATGGTGACTTTCTATTCCCAAAACCTTATCAGCACACACTTGAAATTCTTTCAAAAAGAAAAAAAGTGAACCTTCACCAAATTGATTCTGAGTAGGTTCGTTTTCTTCCCATTTAAAATTGTCATTTATGTTCTCAAAGATGACCAGAAGTTTAAGAATAACTTCTTTGTTCTCCTTCTTGTTAAAGAGGGAACCCAGTGAAGATGGTACGTGGGCCCTGAGCAGTTCCCTAGTCATGGCTGGATTCTCAGCCAAATTCAAAAGGAGTTTCAAAACCTGAAGTTTGGTTTCTTCATTTCCTGCTGAAAATAAACGAAAAAAATCTGAAATGGAATTAGCAAGCATGTGCTGATACTCATTAGTAACAGTCATATTTGTAAGCAATCTTAGTCCAGCCAGCTGCACAGACGAGTTCAAGCGAGAAGTGATTGTGTCATCACACACTTGATTCATGTATATCTTAAGCCTGCGCTGATTTTCAGCATTCACACTCAAGTTATTCAAGACAATTAAAGCCTTTTCCTTAACTATGGGATCCCGAGTATTAAGAATCTTTGCAACAATTGGGAGTCCACCCAGATCCCGAATAATATCTCTGTTAAATGCGTAAGCAGCATTGTTACCCAGAGCGATTAGAGCTGCTTCAAGAATATAAGGTTTTTCAGACATCTCAACCAAGCAAAGAACTTTTTGTAGCTCTTGAGGGGACAAAATGGTATCATCTGAATTGGGAGAAGCCCGTTTTTGTACAGCTCGACGTGCCCGGTTAGCCCTGGCCCTTGCCCTGGCCCTAGCTCTGGTTCCAGCCTCAGTTCCAATCCGGGCCCAAGGTGGGTACCATACTATACTCTTGCTCTCATTGCTGTCATCATCATCATCAGACCAGTCATTGTACCTGGCCCCAGAACAGTCCCCAGCATCATCCACATCCCCAGACCCACCCTCAGCCATTTTTTCTTTGTTCTGTTTTCTCCCCCGAGTCAGTCTATAAATGCAATAGCAGGCACCAGCCCCAATCACCAGGCCTGCAGTCACCCAGCCTACTTTCCTGGCGTAGCCCATGCACTCGTCCCTGACAATAGCAGGGACCAAGGAATAAAGTAGTCACTCAGGCTGGGGGAAGAGGGCTGTGGGCCTTGGGTGTAGGCCTGTGAAGGGTGATCAGTCTTCAGCCACTTCAAAGCCACAATAGCTGATTCTAGAGGTGGACCTAGGGGTAGAAGAAGAAAATAGGGTTTGAGTTTCTCTTCAGTTTATGTTGTCACATGCGTGGAATTGCACAGAAGAATAAGAGAGTAGAAAATTAATGCTGGGTAGTAAATGTCAACTTTTGACAAAACCTCTAACCCTTTCGTTCGTTTCACCCTCTCCCTTCCCTCCAGTTCACCCTCACCCTAAGTCTAGATAAAGGCAACGGAGTCCATAGGCTCTGCTAGGGTCTCAGTCACCACCGCCTCGGGCAACCCCAGGGAATAGCACCTTTTTGCACTAACCTGAAGATAGGCAGTTACTAATTCTTCCCTTCCCTGGAGATGTGCCACGCCCAACAACCTTTCCAATCTGCAGAGAGATCAGAGCCAGTGAGAACAGAGGACTTGATGAACTGATTGTTCTTTAATTTGTTGCTTTCCTCGTTCACCGCGCAGGTCGTCAGATTCGTTTTTTAACCTCTCTTTGCCATCGGAAACAAGCACATACCTGGCCCCTCCCTATCCTGAAATGGGAGGGATTTAAGAAAATTAAGTAGGATTGGGTGAGCCTGCCCGAACGGCGGCTGATTTCCAACCCCTCCCCCATTAAAGACAGCCCCCACGCCCACACCGACCTCTACTGATCAGAGGAAACTTCCTCCCTTGCTTCAAACAGGGCCACCTGCTACAGCAGACCTGCAGGATGACAGATCGAAAACATGGGGACTAAGTGCTGTTGAGAGAGGAGGATTATGAAAAACTATCTGATAGGTTTCCCTGCTGTCATCCCCCCAGCCTCCCCGCCCCCCCTCCCCCCCCGTTGCACACACACACACACCCCGCACGCCATTTCTCCACAGTCCGGGGAGTGTGAGAAACACATTCAGAGTCAGACCTGAACCTAGATTATTACCTTGCTTGTTTTTTTCCCACCCCCACCTCCGCACCTCCTAGGGTCCCCATGTGGTCTTACCCTCAAATCGACCTTCACCGACCAGGGTTAATTTCCTTCCTCTTCTCTTGCCTGGCGGCGTGCCGCAACCTACGGAAAGACTGCCCACCCGGGAGAGGCTCGGACCCACTAGAGACAGAGCCATCGTCAGGAAGACACAGCCACAGGCAAAAGGACGGGAAACAGCCGCTACTGAGCGCTTAGTGGACGGACTAGTCCCCAGAACACGAAACTCTTTCCTAATTTGGAGGCCTGGTTGTCAAACGTTTCCCATTCCCACTGCCCCTCTTGGGGTTCTGCTGACAAATTACATTGCACCTTGCCACCCCTGACCCCCACGTCCAGCCTTTCCCTGCCGGCACTGTTTTGGTGAACTAGAGGCCAACACCCAGGCCACAGCTCCTTTTCCGGACTGCGGGCCTCAGCTCCCAGCACATTCCCATTTTCCGATCTCTGGGCTCCTCCTCAAACACCCCTCTGCTCACCGTTTCGCAGCATAGAAATGGGCTACAAGCGGGACATATGTCTTGGAAAGTGGGCAGCGAGTAGGAGAGACGACGAAGGCGCCTCTGGACCCGCGACGGTCCCCGCCCTACACCCTCGGCCACCCCCACTGTATGGAATCTCCCAGGCACTAACCTGCAGGGATCCGGGACAATTTCCTTCTCCTCCCCTTCTTTCCTCAGCCGCAGGCCCGCCCGCCCTCAGGGCAATGGGGAGCTAGTACTCAGACGGGAACAACGACCAGGACAAGAAGGACTTCTGCACACGTCAGCTCTTGGTCACGTGAGATCTACGTCATCCACCAACTCGGGTCCCCAATTTCCCCTCCCACCAGCAGTGCGGCAGAAGAGGGCCCGCCCCCCTCCATTCCCTCACGGGTACTAGGCCTTGTTACTCTTTCTTCTTCGCTAATCTCATCTCCCAGTAGTTGTGTTTCCCTTCCTGATTACCAGAAAGTGACAGCATCTTCCCCTGGGGCTACTGGCCACTTGTACTTTTTTGAAAAATTGCCTCTTCCTTCCCTAGGCCCCTGGGACAGCAGCCTCTCCCTCCACCTCCCCTCCTCCCAGCTATTAAAGTCTAACCATTTCCTCTGAAATCTAGTCCCAGATGTGAAATGAACGAGCAACCAGAAAAGGAAACCTGGAACGAGAATATGTAGCTTCTCTTTCTTACTTTTTCGTTGTTTTTGTTCCTGCCCCCTGCCTGTATTCTTTTTATGGGAAAAAGAATACTATAAAACTATTTTCATTTTAATGAACAAAAATAGTGGAGGGTGAAGAGTGATGTTGGGTAATGCCCTCCAAAAGTCCCACATTTTCTCACTTGATGGAGAGTGTTACACACTTCACCCAAGGCAACTTAATGTCTTCTGAGGCCTAACACATTACACAATCCTGAATGAGCTGTATGTCTGAGAATATGTAATCTTCTGACTAGGCCAGTCTTCTGAATAGGAGAGCTACAAAACTTCACCTGCATCAGTTAGCAAGGAGGCTTTGAGGCTGCAGAAGCCAGTAATAGCAAAAAAAAAAAAAAAAAAAAAAACTTAGTAGTAATCACAACTGGGTAATTGGTATCTGTAAGACAAAGAGGCATGAACACTGACAATGTGAGTGATATACAAAGAACATTACAAAATATACTTGGGTACAAATAGAAGCTACCATCTGTAAATGAAATAGGTATTAGAGGAATACCGAGACCAAGATAAAATTAGCTGAACTTGGCATCTAGTAATTAACGCACAACCAATTCACTGGCTGGTTTGATAAGCTCCAAAATTCACCCTACATCAATGACTTAACTCTTTGAAAGTAGTAAAAGGAATAAAAGTATCACATTCTTTCATTGTTTAAGTTACCAGGTTTCATTTCTGTTGCTGGCAACCAAACAATCTTAACAAATACACAGTACAAAAACAAATAATACAATACAAAAAGTAATAAAGCTTTTCAGAATATGGGGTCCTTCAGTGGGATATTCCTTAACATTAATAGTTTGGATGTAAGGTTGTTATCTGACCATATAACTTTTAAAGTCCATAGACAATACAGGAGTAAATCAAAAAACTGGGGAGTTTGGGAACAAGCAAACCTCCGGGAAAATTCATATCAATCTGACTTCTGGGAGGCAGTACTAGGACATGACTGAAATTCAGTAAACAGAAACCAAATCAACTATATATGATTCTGTGTTTAGAGAAAGATCATGTGTAGCAAAGGGGCTTATTCAAGCATAGAAATATATGAAAAGGAGAGTCAGAGGAAAGTGTTGGTATTTCCCACCCAAGCACTTTCTGGAGGAGAAGTGTTGGCTAAGATGAATGGAACATTTAGCTTTCCTTGGCAGAGTCATCCCCATGATGTGTAAAAGTACTTCAAGCTTCCTAAGCTAAAAGCCACTTCTTAAGGTAAACGAATGTCCTTACTCTTAACTGCAGGCTCATCAAGTAACCTTTGAAGTTATGGCTTCCCAAGTAGCTACAGGGAGAGAATGGGCAGGTAAAACTGACAGAAACCTCCAGTAGCCCTGACGGTTGTATTTCTCAGAGCAAATTATTCATTTGTCATTCCTGCTACATATCACAGGCGACCACATTCTGATTTAAACCAAAGGTTCCTTTTGGCAGTGGCTTCACAAAATCTTTTGCAGGCTCAGAACTTTTAACAGGTTTGTCTGAGGACGTGCTTAAGCATTTTACTTTTTCACTTTTGACATAGTATGTCAGACATATAACATGCCCTTAAATAAATATTTGTTGATGATGTGTGATAGAGATGAAAGTAGGTTTTAGTCCCCAGATACGAGTTGGAAGGAATTATGGATCAGAATGACAAAGATGTAAATGCACTGAAAGAGTTATCATGCTATGGGATTTAGACAGGAAGTAGATTCAAACCCGGAAAGGTCTGACAGACTGGGAGAATGGTAGTCAGGGATTAGACGTCAGAACAATTGAAGGACATACCAAAAGGGGGAAGATACTTTGTGCTAGAAAGGAGAAGCAGGAGTAAAACTTTTGTCCTAGAAGCCTAGTTAAGCGGTGTAAAAATGAGTCCATATTGTACAGCCATGTCTTTGATATCAAGTCATCTGCTTTTGTTAAGCTTTACATACTTAGTTTGTTCTAATGTATATATTCAAAATAAACAAAAGCCACTCGTATGGAGTACCTAGCACCCAGAAAATGAATAATGGCCAGTTGAATGTGAGAGCTCCATTAGTAAGTCTTCGTAAATAGCATTCACTTATCTAAGCAAAGTAAATAAAGGGTAATGAAAAGAACGATATAAAAGAATGACAGTGAAACAAATGACATAGAGATTTAGAGATGGGGTATGATATTAGTGTTTTGATTGTAAAAGTGGAAGACCAGAGAGCTGTGACATATTCTCAATTTCTGAATATTTGTCAGCAAGGCATTAGGGCTCCTAGGCTCACCTCCAGAAAGGGCCTCTTCAGCACAGGGGCCCCTCACAGGGGAGCCTCCCTGCCAGGGTGTCATATTTCAATGTTCTAAGAAAGAGGCTGCCTGAGTGTCTATATTTAGAGTATGACTCCCCAGCAGGGACAGGTGGATGTCTGGGGACTAACTTCTGCATGCTTTGTCCCTGAGTTCGGGGATTATTCTGAAGAGCCTGAAACAGTGGTACAGTGAAGTTGTCACAGGAGGCAGAGAATGAAAAGTTTCTCTCTCCTGGTGACTGTTTGAGATCCTATACATTGTCCTTCCAACTATGAGGGAAAATGACATGGACATCAAGGGTATTGCAATGATTCGTAGTCATCCAGAGACCCTCACCACCATCTCCCTAGTCACTGTTAGGGTAATGTATAGTATGTGAACGGCAGACACCAGAGAGATCTCAACAGTGTCATGATGCAATGAAATGTCCCTCCATCAAATCTCATTTTCATCAGTGGGACAACAAGGAATTCTGTAATTTCTGGGTGATTTACGGGTTGCACCACAAAACTTCAGAATGGATTTTAAATAAAGCCCTTTGAATGACAGGCAGGATAATCCATAAAGTTATTAATTTGTTAAATCCATCTGAAGCTGTAAGATTCATTCAAAGTCCTTTGAAGCCAGAGTGAAAGCCATCCAGCAGTCTTCTATGAAGATCTCAGTCGACTGACATTTTGACTATGAGTTCAGTCAGGAGTAAGAAAGGGATAGTGATTCATTTATCTATGGTCACAATTAGAACCTGGACCTTCTCAATATAGGTTCATTTAGCCATCAATTTACAAATCATATTGGAAGCACACTGGTTCTGTTTGTAAGGATATATTTTTAAATTTTAGTAGACTGCCTGAAAGCTATTTCCTGTGCAGTCAGAAACAAATATTTTCCATGTAAATCATATTAACTTCAAGTCAATGAGCCCTCCCTATTAAGTGGGAAATTTTACTTATGTACACTTTTAAAAATAGATTTGAATTCTTTTTTTTCTCCAAGTGGAGATACCTTTATTGTACCATCTGATTATAAAAGAGTGCAGCTCACAAAAACAAAAAGGGAAAAAATAGAGCATAAATATATCAAAAACATTAATAAAAATCTCACTACTATCTGGGCATCCTTTTCTGCTCCTCCCCAATTTTTGGTGCAGAGACTGAATATGTAAAGTGGTAGAAATTAAGGAAAGGCATGCAGGAGTTTCAGAGCCAAGGAAAGGATGGGGAAATTCCCTAAGAAGCGTAAGTGAAAGACAGACCCAGCAAAAGACGCTGCCCCTTCCTGTAATGAGAGAAAGTTAAATTCAAACAGGAGAGACAGGACCCCTTCTGGATTCCGGTATTGTTACGGAGGAAAAAGAGTGGCAGGGCCCAGTGTGATTGGGGGAGGTACGGGGCAGGCTGGCGCCTGCCGCACTGCTTGTGGGAGTGGAAATTGGGGGCCAGAGCTCACTGGTGACGTGGCCATCACGTGACCAAGAGCCGCCTAGAGCAGAAGTCCTGCTAGTCGTCTCGGTCTGGGTACCAACCCCCTATTACTCGGCAGGCGTGTGAAGGAAGAATGGAACTAGCTGGAACTGTGCAGGTCGGTGTGAGGGTGGGCGCCTTTTGCGAGGAGGTGGGAGTGGAAGAGGACCGAGAGTGCTGCCAGTCCAAGTTCGGGCTGATCGGGGCTGTATCGCTTTCTTGCCTACTTTCTAAATTCCGCCTCCGACCCCCAGCGCACCCTGTGCTCAAATTAGTAGAGAGAAGTGGCGGGCTTCGGGTGGGGGTGAGAGGAAAGTACGACGGTTCCAGAGACTAGGAGAAAAGAAGCATTCCTCAATCGGGGCATTTATATCTCGGTCCGTCCACCAAGCACTCCGTCCCCTCGGTCCCCTGACTGTTTGCAGGTTGGTAGGTCTGTTGGCCTGTAGGTCGCGGCGCAAGTCTCAGGGAGAGAAGGAGCAAACTGCCGTGGTTGGAACCGTGCAGGTCGGTGTGAAGGTGGGATTTTCCCGGGACCGTGGGTGGGGGTGGCGGAGAAGAGGGGCTGGGATCTGTACGGGCCGGGTCCGAGTCGCCCTCTCCTGGCCCCTTCTTTCTGCACACCCCCTCCCATTTCAGTGCAGGGAAAGGGGTGTGGCGGCTTTTGCTGGGGAAATGGCGGACGACAACGGGGGGTGGGGAGGGGGGCTGGGGAAACCCGCGTTAGGAAAGTCGGGACAGTGAAAAATCTTTTAAACTCAAGGGCCTAAAATTCAGAAACACGGATATTGGGACCTGTGCCCTCAGCGCTGATCTATGCACTCCACTTTCAGTTCTCTATTGCTGCCTACCTTCTTTGCGTTTGTCCTTCTGCCAGACTCTGTCCATCTGTCGCTTATGGAGGGAACACTGATAACAGAAGATAAAGGAAGAAGGAATTTACCTCACTGGAGAGATTGATAGGCGACTGCCCCTGAGGTGTGGTGAAAGAGGAGACTGTCTGAGGGATAGACTCTCCCACTGGACCTCCTGGTCATCATAGCACAGGCCCATCTCCCATCCTTCTCTGTGGTCCAGGGAAGAGAACTGGTGGATCCTGAGGGTAGATGGGGGGGAAACAGAAAAGAGCAAAGACCCAGTTTACTAATAATTCACTTTTCTCACCAAGCACTTAATTCCATTGTCTGGTGAGGCACAAACCCAGGACCACCCAAAGGCCTAATACTCTTTTTTCACCCACAGATTCATAACAAAACAGCTGCAGGAACCAAGAGAGGCTGAAGACTACTGCTTTCTCCATTACTTATCCTGGCCCTAAGAATTCTCTTCAGTCAGGGGGAGCAAGACCCTCTCCTGTAATCTCCTGTGGAAGCTGGCACGGACTTGACCATGGGCCGAGCTCGGGAAGTGGGTTGGGTGGCAGCAGGACTGATGATTGGGGCTGGTGCCTGCTACTGTGTTTACAAACTGACTATAGGAAGAGATGACAGTGACAAATTGGAGGAGGAGGAGGAAGAGGAATGGGAAAATGACGAGCTGGATGAGGAGGAGCCTGACATTTGGTTTGACTTAACAACTATAACTAGACCGTGGAGTGAGGATGGGGACTGGACAGAACCTGGGGCCCCAGGTGGCACTGAGGACAGGCCTTCAGGGGGGGGCAAGGCCAACCGAGCACACCCAATAAAACAGCGGCCCTTCCCCTACGAACACAAAAACACTTGGAGTGCTCAAAACTTTAAAAATGGCAGTTGCATTCTTGACCTCTCCAAGTCTCTTTTCATTCAGGGAAAAATGTTCTTTGCTGAGTCTAAGAATGTGTGTTTTTCATTTAGCCATGATATCAATAGTCCTTTGGCCAGTCTCTCAATGGTTGGAAACATGATCCCCACTCCTGACCCCACTGTTGGAGAGGCTTTGTGTGCCCCAGATAACTTGAATGCGAGTATTGAAAAGCAGGGCCAGATTAAGATGTACCTCATTGAAGTGTGTCGGGAGACTGTGTTACGTTGCTGCAACTCATTTCTGCAGCAGGCAGGATTAAATTTGTTAATAAGCATGACAGTTATTAATAACATGCTTGCCAAGTCCGTTTCAGACTTGAAGTTTCCTTTGATATCAGAGGAAAGTGGATGTGCTAAGGTTCAGCTTTTAAAACCACTGATGGGTTTGTCTGAAAAGCCAGTCTTGGCAGGGGAATTGCTCAGTGCCCAGATGCTATTGTCATCTGTGACCCTCTTTATCAGAAATGGAAACAGAGAGATGCCCGTGGAAACCCTTGCCCTGTAAATGGCCATCTGGAACACAATGGGACTGAATCGGCTCCGAACCCACTTGGCCTGCAGATGTCAAAGAATCTGCGGAGAGTGCTAGGGAAGATCCACCCTTAGCGATCACCACATCACTGGGTGAAAGTGCCAGTGCTAAATGGAGGACCACACTCCTTTCTATTGGCCAGGCAGGGGCTCCCACAGAGCTTTGAGTAATTCCTTGGTTTTGCAGTCTGCAGGCAAAGTGCAATGTAAATTACTCCCTGAAAGCCTCCTTCATGTGGTAAAGGGATCACTCTGGCTGCCTGCTGTGAATAAAGAACACCAAATCTTATGTTACCTGTGGTGGGGGTAGTCTCCCTCTCTGAGCAGGACCACGTCAGAGCTTGGGCTGAAAATGCATTTGTTACAGCTTAGGTTGACTTATTTTTCATCTACTCTCTTCTACACGAGCTGAGGGATGGGGAACCTATTCATCAAAAAAAGGGCACTCCCATTCTATCTGTTGTACTGACTTCACCTCTTCCACCCCAGTCCACATCTGTGTGTACCATCAATAAAGTTGTGTGCTTCGACTGGCAAAAAAGAGACCTAATCCTTGTCCTCGAGTATATAATCCGCATGAAGAGAAAACGAAAACCCGCATGATGAGTGCCAGCAGACTGGGGCATCTGCTCCCTGCCACAGGCACACTTCCCAGGGCTGACAGCAGGCAAGGGGACCAGCAGGCTGCAGTGCTCAGAATGAGCCTCAGGAAGGGGCTGGAGGCAGGGCTGGGAGTTGGGATGGGGGCAGCTGATGGAATTAAGATGGAAGATGAGGGGGGTCAATGAGAAAACACCCCTGAAGCAGGCAGCAGAGTGCCTGCCACAGCAAAATCCCCCCATAAAGGTGTCTTTCCTTGACTGCCTTCCTAGAGAGGAAGGTCAGTATCCTTGGCCTTTGTCTGTTCATCCCATGGTGCGGGTGGGGGTCGAGGTAGGGTCAGCGGTGGTGGGGTGAGGGGTGCTCTGCCCCACACCCCCACATCCATGAGCATTTAATGAATAGCGATCCCAGTACGGGCTGCCCCTTGCCCAGTGCCTACCTTGTGTAGTTAGTTCTCTCTCTGCAAAGCTGCTGCTGAACTTGCTTACAGTCCTCCTCTCTTCCTCGGGATTGCAGGCACTACTCCCTGACAGAGTAAGAAGACTTGGCTGCTGCTTCCTCTGAGAAAACCGTCTTTTTTTACGTATGCACCCCCCAACACCCTGTATCTTAGGTGGGATGCAGGAAGGGGTCCAGACACTCCAGGCAGGGAAGGAAGAGCCTCCTGTGCTGAATCACTGCGTGGGTCCCGGCACCTCTTTCTGCCACACCCCTCCCTCAT
>NW_003852663.1:650098-663711 GCF_000181295.1 Otolemur garnettii | reverse complement strand
CCCTGTATCATCACAGTCCAGGTCAGAGTGTTCCTCTTCCCTAAAGCCACAGCAAGCCAGTAAACACATCTCCTTCCCTTGAGCAGTGCTGCTGTGCCTGGTGCCCTTGTGTGGTCAGTCTCCCTGGGCTGCTGCTCTGGGTCACTGTGCCCTGGGCAGTAGCAGCCTCCACAGTGGCCCCCCTGCCTGCTCTCCACACAGAGCATAGCTCTCTCTTCTTTTCTTGTTCTCCCTCACCCTGGAGTGCGGGTTTCAGTTGGGTTACAGCTTTCCTGTTTGCACTGTCTGCCCCACCATCCATGCTGACCAGAAGGCCTGGGGCCCTGCCAGGTTCCTGACCAACTCTGGGAATTCTTCCAACCTGGGACTGGGACTCTGCCTCTTCCAAGACCCTGGAGCCTGGGATGGCCAGCAAGTGACTTGCCATCACTGAGACACCACATTCCCATCAAGGCTCACCCACTGGGGCTTCTTTGCCTCACCCCAGAGGCCATGACTTGGTTTGGAGGAGCTGCCAATGTGACCATTCCTGTCTCCCAAGCAAAGTCCACTTTGTGCAATCTGTTCCTCAGGGAGGATGTCCCTGAAGACGCGCCCCTACCACCTCCCTGCAGACACCTCCCCCCGTGCACTCTTCCCAGTGGAGCCTGCCTTGCCAATATTGTCTTCAGTGACACCTCATTGCTCAGCCTGTTTGATTTCAGCACAGAGGCAGAGGTCTTTCTTCCTCTTAGCTTGTGGTCTCAAATTAGCATGCACCTCCCTACTCCCACTGCAACTTACAAATTTCCATTTGCCTGCAGTCCTCCACCATCTGAGGCACTTGACTCAGGAAGGTCACAACTGACTCATAGCTCAGGGAGGGCCTCACAGGCTTTCTGCCCATCTCCTGAGCAGCTCTGTCACTGAGAAAGCTGCCAGCACCAAAGTGTCCTCGTGGGGTGGTCTTGAAGCAAGTCAAAACGCTCCTGCCCATTTGCTGGCACTGTCCTCCCCAAAACACTTCAAAAGTGTCCCGTGGGTCCAGAAGCACAGGCCTTCTGCCGCCCCCCGTCATCCCATGACTGATTGGGGTGCAGGGGCCTGAGCCCAGTGTCTGCGGGATTCTGCCTCCCAGAATGGCTAGTGGGGCTGGGAGTGTGTCTGTCTCCCAGGGTCTGACCATGACATCTAGAGGCTCTCAGCATTGGCAAGAGCACTGGTGCCCCCATCCCACAGGTCCTGCACAATGGAAACGCCCTGAATGCATCAATCACAAAACTTACCTGTCTGCTGCAACCAAAAACAGTCACTCTGGGCCTCCCTTCCCATGGCAAAAGCTGAACGAGGTTGTCAAAATGCTGAGCTTCCACGCGCTGTGAGTGGCACCCTGCCTTGCCTGTGCTGCCTCAGCCTAAGCCATCTCCTGTGTAAATCTGGAACTGCCACCACAGTCTGCCTTCCACCTCCAGAAAGGGCCCTGGTCTTGCTGTTCATTCATCTCCTTCGTACATTTCCATGTGATCCCTGTAGTACAGGCTGCCACATCAACTCAGGGGCCCTCTCCAGCCTGCTATCTCTCCTGGGGACTTTGTGCTCAGACACTCTCCCCACTGCCCCTGAAGGTAAGTGTGCCCAAGGTCTCAGACAGCCAGCTTCCTGACAGGCACATCTGGTCTCACACTGCATCCTCTCTCGGGCCCCTGTGTCTCTGTGAAAGCAGTCTCCAGCCCCGTCCCCTCACTCTGAATGCTACCTGTGAACTGGCACAGCCTTCACCTGAGTCAGCGTCTCCACTGATGCCTTACCCAGCTAAGAGTCTGGTAGCTGTGACAGGGAGTGGCTCCTGCCTCTCTTCTGAGAGACACAGATTGGTGTAAGCTGCAGATGAGCCTGCTCCAGAGTTCAGCGGAGTCCCACAGAGGCCGACCCTCCTCGTCTGTCACAGGATGCTGCAAGCACCTTCTCACACACAGGCTTCCCGGGTCCTCTCACTTGGCTTACTTAGGGCCGCCTTCCCCCCTGGAGTTTCACTTTCCCTTACTGCTTCTTCTTTGCAGCTGGTTTAGGACAGCTTTTCCCACTGTCCCATTGCGAGGATTCTCCTTGGTTATTTCCTTGCTGCTTCACACCTTTCTAGTCAGAGTTTCAGCCCACAGATCTACTTGGAATTCACTTTTGTGCAAGGTGGGAGGTAGTGATGTGACTTGACTTCTTTTTGCAGATGGCTGCCCAAGGACTCCAGCCTCATTGTTCGAGCGTGCCATTCTAGCACTGTGGTGTCGCACATTTCCTGGTCCTCATGCACTCAGCCGATCACCCCCTCTGTAGCTTCTTGGTGTTGAAGTCCCTCCTCAGGCACCCCCATTCCTCCAAGCCCCCCTAACTGACTTGGGGATCCTCAGTTCACTGGGTGTGCTAAGGCGGGTGCTGTGTGTGTCAGTTGGGAAGGCTGCCTTGTCACTTCTGAGAAGGCCTCTGTCCTAGGAATCTTCTCAGGACATCTGGTGACACACAGGGGACTTAGGGGCCCTCACCCTGCTGACTTTGAAGCTTGTGCAACTAGAGAGTGGTCTCTTCCTTTTATAAGTTACTATGCCTGTGTGAAACAAAGCGAGTTTCAGAACAAGGTGTTTTACATTTACTTATGAATATTACATGTCCTTTAATATTGTATGTTATCATATGTGATTATTTTCTAATATAGAATAACTCTGGAGTGGTACACAAGGAAAGAGATAGGAGTTTTGTGGGGGTTTTGCTTCCTGGTAAACATAATAGGCTTGTAAGGGAAAAAGTAACAGAGATACTAATTGTTTTTTCTGTCTTTTGTGCCTCTTAAAATTTGTGCCTATATATGCAGGTTCCATTCAAAAATAAGTTTACTAAGAAACTATCAATGCCAATTTTTATAAAATGTGTTGATGTAGGATTGTTATTCTATAGTCAGGCTCTTTTTGTGAACTGTCTTATTAATTTTATTATTTTGTCTCTTTTTTCCCCTTTGTCTTTTTATGTAGATAAACATAGTTTACAGATTATGACCGTTTTATCTCTTCCTATTCAATAGTTTATATAGTTCATTTCTTTCACTTATCTCGTTGCACTGTCAAAGACCTCCAGAACAACAATATTGTCGATATGGTACATATTTGTCTTTTCCTGATTTTAATGGTTGATGTTTCAGTGTAAGGCTTATGTGTGCAGGGGGGTTCTGAATAAATTACATGTCATATATTTAAATAATAAAATTTATAAAACTGTAAGGATGAGTGAACCAGATCTCTATATATCAGTCTAGGCAATTCTCAAGAACCTAATGTTGGGTGAAATAATCAATTTGCGGAAAGATAGTATGATGCCATTTGTATAATTTTAGACATATGAAACAATACCATATGTTATGTTAGATACATATATTTATAGTAAAATTAAAAATGAGCACTGAAAAATGTGCATCAGTTGCCTAAGGGAAGGGATGGAGGGAGATGTGACTTCAATAATATGTGTAGTTAAATTTCATCTATTAAGAAAAAGATTAAAAATAAATACAACAAAGCGTTGATCTTTGTTGTTAATTATGGATGAAGTACACATAGATTCTCAGTTTTTCCTCTGCATTATTCTTTAAACTAAAACTAAATATATACTGTGCACCCAAGACAATTCATAAAAATTCCTTCACTTAAACACATCTTCAAGAAATTTTAAAATAATAAAGTTTAAAAGGGGAGGGGGAGGTCATCTACAAATCAGACTGGTATCAGACTTCCTACTCACAATACTTGATACTGAATATCAATATGTAAATGTCTTTAGATCCTGAGAGAATATGCTTCTTTTACTTTTTTTTTTTTTTTTAGAGACAGAGTCTCACTTTATTGCCCTTGGTAGAGTGCTGTGGCATCACAGAGCTCATGGCAACCTCCACCTCCTGGGCTTAGGCGATTCTCTTGCCTTAGCGCTATTCCTCTACTTCTTCTTTTTTTTTTTTTTGCAATTTTTGGCTGGGGCTGGGTTTGAATCCACCACCTCCAGCATATGAGGCCAGCGCCCTACTCCTTTGAGCCACAGGCACTGCCCTAGTCCTCTACTTCTAATCATAGTATCACGCAGGTATATGATGACAATAAAAATATTTTCAGGGCTCAAAATAGGGAGAAAGTTTACCTCCTTTTAATTTTCTCTTAGGAAGTTATTTGAACATGTACTCCAACCAAATCAGGTAGTAATCAAGTAAAAAGTAAATATGGAGTCCAGGAAATAGTTATCCCAACTTTGGAAAGTAGTGCATGTAAAGTTTACATTACAATGATCGCCAAACAGTAAGCCCTGACTAACCAGGTCAAAGTGGAGCAGAATGACAGAGGATTTAGGATAGGGGATGAACTCATGAATAAAAGGAGACTTAGTAAAATGAATTCAAGGTTAAAAAGGGTTGAAAGGTTAGAAAAACTAGAGGGCGTGATAAAGGCAAATAAGGGAAGGAAAACAATTAGAAAAGACTCTAAGAAAATACTACAGCAGTGACCCTCAATGAACTGCCTCCTTGTACCCATACTATTGTGTAGTTCTCTCCCAAATCAACTCTGGGACTGGCCATGTGATTTGCTCTTGGCCAGTTTAAACATTAGCAAACATGACCGAAGAAGAGGCTTAACAGTGCATTTTCAGTGAGGCTTGCATTCTTCCTTATATTCTTGGAACCATCATGTGTAAATCTGCCTCACTGAGCATAGATGGGCTGTTCCAACTGAAGACCCCTAAAAAGAGTTGTCGGGTACAATATAGGACTCCCAGTTAAATGTGAATTTCAATTGAACATCAAAGAAATTCTCAGTGTATGTGTGTTTCAAAGATTGTGTAGGACATACTTATACTTAAAAAATAGTAATTGGTCATCTGGAATTCAAATTTAACTGAGAAACTTGTATTTTTATTTGTTAGTTATGGAAATCTTAGCTGCAGGAAAATTTGCACCCTCCCATCCCTGCTGATCTGTCAGTCTGTCCGCTGACTCTAGCCACATCAATGACCTCAGGCAAGACTAGCAGAAGAATCAACCAGATATATGAGACCAAAATGTATACTTGCTCCAAAGTGCAACAAATTAAGATACAGAGTAAGTTCAGCATTTGATGGAATATAAGGAAAAAGAGTCTGTTGAGTCTTGAGTGCAAGAATACTCTTACTTTAGTGACTCAAGAGCCTTGAACTTGGATCCTAAAAACATTTTTTTGAAACAGGGTCTCCATCTGTTGCCCAGGCTAGAGTACAGTGGTGTCAGCATAGCTCACTGCAACCTCAAATTCCTGGGTTCAAGTAATCCTTCTGCCTCAGCCTCCCAAGTAGCTGGGACTACAGGTGCACACCATCACTCCTTGATAATTTTTTTCTTAATTTTTTATAGAGACAAGATCTCTACAAAGGTCTCACTCTTGCTCAAGCTCATATCAAACCCCTGACCCAAAGCTGTTCTCCCACTTTGGCTTCCCAAAGTGCTAGGCGTATGGGTGAGAGCCACCATGCCCAGTCAAGATCTTAAAACATTTCTAAGCAACTATAGTGGGGTGGATTAAACCAGAAGTTAATCCTAGTCTTCCTAGGCATCTGACCATGACACATAGAATAGCACAGGCTTGAACTAGCACCCAAGTTACAAAGAGAGAGATTCAAGTTAAGTATTCCCAGTGAAAAATTCATTCCTAATCTGATACAGTTGATTTATACTTGATTTATACCATGTACCCAGATCTACACCAGGAGAAAAATAGATAAGTAGAACTTGGCTAAACGGCTCCCAGAGGAGTCTGAAGTGACCAAATGGATATAAAAGCACATAGCAAGAAAGGCCTAGGTTGACTTTGTGAAAGTATCTGAAGGATTTGAGCACTAGTCAGGTGGTATTATCATTAGAAGGGTACTTTGTGGGGTCTTGAAATCAAGGGTAGCTTGTCCTAATGGAGAGAATGTAGCTGAGTTTCCTGTTTTATATAACCATCTGCATGCAGGTAAGTTTCAGTTTACTTTTATGTTTCATTCTATGACAACCAAGTCTCCCATTGAAGCGTTCTGCTTTCAGTTCTAGACATTGAAAACCATAAACTCTATTTAACTTATTATGACTATATAAATACTCCTCATTGGTGAGCCAAGTAGTGTCCCAGTACATAAACTCATCTTTTGTAGTTTTAGAAAATGATTCTCACATGGGGCTGAGATTTTAGTCATTTATTTTGCAGACAGAGTCTCACTTTGTCACCCCTGTGTGGAGTGCCATAGAGTCCCAGCTCACAGCAACCTCAAACTCTTGGGCTCAAGCAATTCTCTCGCCTCAGCCTCCCAAATGGTTGGGACTACAGGTGCCCACCACAACATTCGGCTATTTTTAGAGATGGGGGTCTCACTCTAGCTCAGGCTGGTCTTGAACTCATGAGTTCAGGCGATCCACCCACCCTGGCCACCCAGAGTGCTGGGGGGGATGAGATTTTAAGTAGACATGAGACTTAACAAAAGTGTAGCTGACAGAATGTGGCGTATAGAAGAAGATGATAAGAGGCAGAAGAAAGAATAGCAGAGCTGCCAGGTGCAGTGGCTCATGCCTGTAATCCTAGCACTCTGGGAAGCTGAGACAGGTGGATTGTTGGAGCTCAGGTGTTCAAGACGAACCTGAGCAAGAGTGAGACCTTGTCTCTAGTAAAAATAGAAGAACTAGCTGGCCATTGTGGCAGATGTCTGTAGTCTCAACTACTTGGGAGGCTGAGGCAAGAGCATCTCTTGAGCCCAAGAGTTTGAGGTTTCTGTGATCTCTCATGCCAGGGCACTTTACCCAGGGTGACAGAGTGAGATTCTGTTCAAAAAAAAAAGAATAGGAGAGCAGCTGGTACCCTCATTTTACAAAGTGCAAAGTGCAAAAATATGGGTAGAAGTTTATGAAACAAAATGAAGTTTTATGTATATTAAAAGTTTATGTATATTGTTCAAAGTTAAATTTAGCTACTTTATGTACTTTAATTCCTTTTTATTGCCTTCTTCCTCCACAGTAAAGCAAACTTTGTAAAAGCTATCTCTTTCTTGCTCACCACCAATGCTTTGAATAGTGCCTGGCACACAAAGGTACCAAGGACATTGTTATGGATGTCATGATTAAACTAAAACAATAACAACATTATAAAACTTGGGAATAAGAGAGGGAGAGAAAGAATGGCAATATAAACGAGCTAAAGTGTCCTGTTTTCACATCAGAAATTCATTAGGGGACAAGTGTATTTTTGGCATTTTAAAGATAACCACAAGAACTTCCTCCATCTTGGCACCATTAACATTTTGGGTTTTTTTGTTTTTTGTTTTTGTTTTTTGAGACAGAGTCTCACTATGTTGCCCTCAGTAGAGTGCTATGCCATCACAGCTCACAGCAACCTCAAACTCTTGAGCTTAGGAGATTCTCTTGCCTCAGCTCCCCAAATAGCTGGGACTACAGGCGCCCTCCACAATGCCCGGCTATTGTGTTGTTGTTGTTGCAGTTGTCATTGAGGTTTAGCTGGCCCAAGTCAGGTTCAAACCCACCAGCCTGGGTGTATGTGGCCAGCGCCCTACCCACTAAGCTATGGGAGCCGTCCACTATTAACATTTTGGGCCAGGAACTGTCCTATGCGTTATAAGGGGACCTGGTTTATACTTACAAGATGTGAAGAGTACCTTTCCTCCCAGCTGTGACAACTAATAATGACAAATGTCCTCTGGGGAGCAAAATCTCCCCTGGTTGGTAGCCACTGCATCAGAAAGAACCACAATCAGAAAAGTTGCCACCCTAGAGAGTGATACTAAGTCTATGGAATCATAAAAGGGAAAATTGTTTGTTTGCATCAGAAACTACACTAATTGCTTTGTTGTCAAGTATATGTATTGTTCTGATACATGTTAACATTTATTTAAAAAACATTAATGAGGTGGGATCAATGTGGCTTTGGAACAACCTAGCTAAACAGAGTGAAAAAGAGAAAAGAGTCAGTAATTACTAGGGTTCTGGCATTGAGCAACTGGGTAGATGGTGATTCTGTTTACTGAGACAGTAGATACAAGAGAGTGAACAGTTTTGCAATAATGAGTCTCATTTCAAATATGTTGAGTGTGAAATGTCTGTGAGATATGCATTCTACAGGTATTAAATACATTAATCTCAGATGGTGCCTGTGGCTCAAAGGAGTAGGGCACCGGCCCCACATGCCGGAGGTGGCAGGTTAAAACCCCACCCTGGCCAAAAACTGCAAAAAAAAAAAAAAGATTCTTTAAAATAAAAAATAATAATAAATAAATAAATACATTAATCTTGAACTCAAGATTCATAGACTTGTGAATCAGTCATGTATAGGTGATAATTGAAGCCATGACAGTGGATGAGATTCCTGGAAAGAGAAGAAACTAGAGAACAGTACCACAAGGAACAGCAAGACACCAAGTGTGTAACATTTCAGTCTTTTTCATGCATCTGCATTTTAAAATTAATTAGGGCCATACCATAAATACTGCTTAACACATTTTAAAAATAATTAAATGCACATTTATTTAAAATAATTAATGCACATTTTTAAGCTATTTAAAAGCACACATTATTTAAAATAATTAATGCACATTTTTTAAGCTATTGGAAAAATATGTACATAAGCAAAAAATGCCTGTCCAGAACCAGAATTGCAGCTGAAATCTAAGACAATTAAATTGAACAGACACTGAGCACTAATTATGTGCCAGGCAGATGGAGATTCAATAGTAAACAAAACAGTTGTCTTTCTTGTGTTCACAGAGCTTATCTTCTAATGGAGACTAGAGGGAAAGGAAACAAGAAATACAATACAGTGTGATGAATGCTGTGAAAATTAATAATGGAAAATTATGTCAACTAAAAATTCAATGAAGTGTGATTTAGGCATCTTCGATGTTGTTCGTTTTGCTCTTATTCGGCATGAACTCAGTTGCAAAAAACTCCTGTAAGTTTCTTTGCTTCCTATACCTTGTAGAAAGAGAGCTTAGCAAGGCTAGCAGAGAATGTGGAGTTAATTGCCTTTATGGGCCTGACTAGAGGCTCTGTCCAAACCAAGCCTAGTAGTATACTGGGTTCTAACTCCACAGAGGGTGTTTCCATGAATTTGTAAATTGGTTTCATGCTTGAAAGCCTATTCAGTTAATTTTCCAGAAACTCTCCAGCTGCACTCTGAAGCCAGCCACTAGGCAACACCAAATTCCAGAAGGAGGAGAAGCTGTTGATATATATTTTAAAGATAAGATGCAGTCACAAGTTGACAGTACCTCAGTGGACTCTGTCGGGTTATTAGAAGCAGAAAGAGATTGGGCTAAGCTAAAGAAGAAATCACAGAGACAGATTATATTTGCAGTAAGCAATTACTCTCCTTGGTAGCATTGGAGATGACTCCCTGAATAGCAGAGGAGAGGAGATTACACTTTCAACAGCCTCAGCTACCTCTCTGATGGCTTGGCCCACAAGGAAGATCTCTGACATCATGAAATACAATTCTTTTCCTTGTCTCAGATGAATAGTCTGGTTCAAGAAAACCTGATATTTCTCAAAGATAGGGACTCAGAATGGAAATGGCATAAGAGGTAAACACACTTAATATATTTTTTTAGAAAGGAGAAAAGAGATATAAAAAATAAATGGCAGATGAAGAAAAATCACTTGAAAAAATGTTACCAGGGGTGAAAATTTTGAGCAAATATTTCATACAGACTTAGAACTTTTAATCAAGCAAGTAAGCAAGAGCTCAAGAAAGGGATGGCAAGATAAGAATGACGTAAAATGTGAGCTGTCAGACCTCAGAGAAGAATGCAGAGAAAGAAATTTAACAATCACAGATGAAGGTAAAAATGACAGCTGCAGGATGAAGAAAGAAGCTATAGCAAAAGTATAACAATTAGTGTCAAATCCATTAATAGGTAAATTTAAAACTAAGACAAGATGTGAATTTAGGACGAAACACTTGTGATGTTTATGGTTACAGGATGAGTGTAATGGTGATAAACTCAAAGGGAGTAGAAATTGTATAATTAACAATAATTGGGAGAGGAACAGTAAAGAAGATTTGAGATAATGTAAATATGTTGATTTTCTTATCCTTAATAATTTGGGGTCAAAAGATACCATCTAAAGCAAATAAGTATCACAATAGAGATACAAGTATATTGAATAGTACAAAGATAAATACTAAGAAATGTAATTTAATCAGCTAAAATTGGATGGACGAAAACAGGAAGGGGAGAAAGGAAGAAAAAGAAATATTTATAGATAATCATTGAGTCATTATTCATACTAGCAAGAAAATGGGAGAACAGAACCCTATGTATTCACAAATATGGGACTAAATATGACACTTTAATGCAATAAAACACTAATTAAGATGAAAATTTAAAAACAAAAACAAATAAACATCCCCAAAAATCAAAAAAAAAAAGAAAGAAAGAAAGAAAGAAAAGGAAAGAAAATCAAGCTTTTTATTTAGTGATATACAAGAATTGACAAGAGTATTCACACACTGGGTGTGCATGCACTTGTGTGTATATATAATATCTCTGGAATAACAGACAAGAAACTGTTAACACTGCCTCAGTGGGAGACAATTGAGTAATTTGTATGAGAGAGAGTAAAAGGAGATTTTTTTTTATCTTTTGTATTTTGAACTACTAGGGTGTCTAATTATTTATAAAAAGAAATTAAATTTAAATTTAAGATAAAATATACTTGATTAACTAGTCTTTGTCCAGTGTGTGGATGTTGTGTTGTTTGATATGCCTGATCCATGTTTTGTAGCGTTTTCTCACTCCACATATGTCTCTTTCTGTTCTATCTCTCTGAGGACTGAGGACAACTACCAGGGCCATGTCCTGGTTGCCAGATTGGCCCCTGAGTCCCTGTTCATTCTAATAATTCACCATCAAGACTAAGTTAATTATGATAATAGCCTCATACAAAGAGTCCTTTGCTCAAGAATCTTTGAATTCTCAAAGCTAATTTATAAAATGCATAGTCACCAATTTGAAATTTTCCTAAATTCTAAATCTACCATTACGTATTGGAATCTAGGCCTGGGAGACTCTGATCATAGGTCTTTACTACAAGTCAAAGGTAATGAGAACTCAGGACATAAAGGGAGTGTTCATAGGAGAGAAAACATGCAGATGCAAGAAGAAAAAAAGCTGGTATTGTGTCTCCTAGGCCAGATATAGAGGCTTACACCAGTAATCCTAGCACTCTGGGAGGTTGAGGCACATGGATTGCTTAAGCTCAGGAGTTCGAGACCAGCCTAAGCAAGAGTGAGATTCCACCTCTACCACAAATTTAAAAAATCAGCTGGACATCCGAGTGTGTACCTCTAGTCTCAGCTACTTAGGAGGCTGAGACAGGAGGATTGCTTGAACCCAGGAGGTTGAGATTGCAGTGAGCTACTGAAGTGACAGAGTGAGATTCTGTCCCAGAAAGGGGAGGGGGAGATAGAGAAAGAAAAAGAAACTCTAAGCAGAGTGGTGGTGGGTATTAAATATGACTAGACAAGTTACCATGAAATTAAGATCATTGGGGTTAGTTTTATCACCTCCGGAGGCACAAGCTGCAAAAATACTGTATCCAACATAGGATAGAGCAAGTGGTAGGCTCAAAAAAGTTGTAAGAGAAGGCTAGCGATAACATCTCTCATCATTTCCCTTTCCTCCATAACCCTTCCTCAAGGGAGAGGGAAGGTCACCAACTTCATCTACTACCCAATTTAAAGAACTGACTAACTAAAATGAAAAAAGCAGAATTCTGAATATAGACTGAACACATTGGCAATGGGCCTTTGCGAGATGCAAATATTTATTCAGAGGAGAGGCGTGTGACATGGTTATGTAGAGTGCTCATTTGTGGTAATAACTTCAGCCATCAAATTGCCTTTCCTTCCTTCGAAATCATTCCATGTTCAGACATCCAAGAACAAAGAACAATAGATTACTTATGGCTAGATGTAACAGAGATCTTGCCAAGGATGAAAAAAACATGGTTGAATAAACCAGAAGAACTAGTTTGGGCTACTCCACCGACAGGGGCGTGGGGAAGGAAGAAAATACAAAAGTGTTAAACAAAAAAAAAAAAAAATAAGAAAGGATCTTTGGGGAGAGTTCTGTGAAAGGTATATTTGTGGAATAATAGGCCCCAATACTCTGTCTTTCCCTTCCCCTCCTCTCTGACAGTGGCAAGGGTGAGGCACTTGACCACCTGCTGTTTTTGTTACTGTCCCCAAAGTAATAGAAGCCACAGATATGTCCTGTGTGCTGGCCCATGGAATAAGAACAGCAGAATGAAAAAAGCAAAGCATTGCAGAAAAAGGAACATCACATTCCTACCAAAAAAAAAAAAAAAAAAACAGATAAAGATAAATATTAGGAAGAAAACTCAAAAGAAATGTGAAAGGGCTTTTTACAAAGAGAATTTCACAAGTGACAAAAGGTCTAAATGGCTGTACCTAGATGGGAAAATTCTAAGGATACCAATTCTAACCAATTTAATCCATAAAGTTAATGCAATTGCAATCAAAACTAAATGGTAGATTACACAATAAATGCCACAAGTATAACTAAATACACATTTACAGAAAGTTAAGATAGAAATCTATCTCAAATCACACTTACAAACAGACAACTAGACACATACACACACATACAATACAAAGGAGCTAACTCTAGAAAGGATATTACCTTTATGTTCTTTCCCAGGAAATAGGGAAATGTTTTTCTTATAAAATTAGGAAAGGAAAACAGGTCTTGCCCAAAAAAAAAAAAGAAAGAAAGAAAAGAAAAGAAAGATGAAGGATTAAAAGAAAGACAAGGCTAGACCCCTGTTGCTCAATGGTTAGGGCACCAGCCGCATACACCCAGGCTGGCGGGTTTGAAGCTGGCCTGGGCCTACTAAAAAACAATAACAACTACAACAACAATAAAAAAAATAGATAGGCCTTGTGGCGGCCACCTGTAGTCCCAGCTACTTGGGAGGCTGAGGCAAGAGAATTGCTTAAAATCAAGAGTTTGAAGTTGCTGTGAGTTGTGACACCATGGCACTCTACCGAGGGTGACATAGTGACACTCTGTCTCAAAAAGAAAATAAAAAGAGAGAAAACTTATTTCCAGAGTGATGAAATAAAGTACACATACAAAAACAAATCAAAACAAGAGATGAGGAAGTGATATGCAAGATATAGGCTCAACATATCACAATAATCTTGTTTCAACTGCGACTAAATGTTACCATATGGGACAGCAGAGCAACTACATTGATAGAAAGAAACTCGCTTTGTTTCACACAGGCATAGTAACTTATAAAAGGAAGAGACCACTCCAGTTGCACAAGCTTCAAAGTCAGCAGGGTGAGGGCCCCTAAGTCCCCTGTGTGTCACCAGATGTCCTGAGAAGATTCCTAGGACAAAGGCCTTCTCAGAAGTGACAAGACAGCCTTCCCAACTGACACACACAGCACCCGCCTTAGCACACCCAGTGAACTGAGGATCCCCAAGTCAGTTAGGGGGGCTTGGAGGAATGGGGGTGCCTGAGGAGGGACTTCAACACCAAGAAGCTACAGAGGGGGTGATCGGCTG
>NW_003852663.1:626439-647798 GCF_000181295.1 Otolemur garnettii | reverse complement strand
CCTAAGATACAGGGTGTTGGGGGGTTCATACGTAAAAAAAGACGGTTTTCTCAGAGGAAGCAGCAGCCAAGTCTTCTTACTCTGTCAGGGAGTAGTGCCTGCAATCCCGAGGAAGAGAGGAGGACTGTAAGCAAGTTCAGCAGCAGCTTTGCAGAGAGAGAACTAACTACACAAGGTAGGCACTGGGCAAGGGGCAGCCCGTACTGGGATCGCTATTCATTAAATGCTCATGGATGTGGGGGTGTGGGGCAGAGCACCCCTCACCCCACCACCGCTGACCCTACCTCGACCCCCACCCGCACCATGGGATGAACAGACAAAGGCCAAGGATACTGACCTTCCTCTCTAGGAAGGCAGTCAAGGAAAGACACCTTTATGGGGGGATTTTGCTGTGGCAGGCACTCTGCTGCCTGCTTCAGGGGTGTTTTCTCATTGACCCCCCTCATCTTCCATCTTAATTCCATCAGCTGCCCCCATCCCAACTCCCAGCCCTGCCTCCAGCCCCTTCCTGAGGCTCATTCTGAGCACTGCAGCCTGCTGGTCCCCTTGCCTGCTGTCAGCCCTGGGAAGTGTGCCTGTGGCAGGGAGCAGATGCCCCAGTCTGCTGGCACTCATCATGCGGGTTTTCGTTTTCTCTTCATGCGGATTATATACTCGAGGACAAGGATTAGGTCTCTTTTTTGCCAGTCGAAGCACACAACTTTATTGATGGTACACACAGATGTGGACTGGGGTGGAAGAGGTGAAGTCAGTACAACAGATAGAATGGGAGTGCCCTTTTTTTGATGAATAGGTTCCCCATCCCTCAGCTCGTGTAGAAGAGAGTAGATGAAAAATAAGTCAACCTAAGCTGTAACAAATGCATTTTCAGCCCAAGCTCTGACGTGGTCCTGCTCAGAGAGGGAGACTACCCCCACCACAGGTAACATAAGATTTGGTGTTCTTTATTCACAGCAGGCAGCCAGAGTGATCCCTTTACCACATGAAGGAGGCTTTCAGGGAGTAATTTACATTGCACTTTGCCTGCAGACTGCAAAACCAAGGAATTACTCAAAGCTCTGTGGGAGCCCCTGCCTGGCCAATAGAAAGGAGTGTGGTCCTCCATTTAGCACTGGCACTTTCACCCAGTGATGTGGTGATCGCTAAGGGTGGATCTTCCCTAGCACTCTCCGCAGATTCTTTGACATCTGCAGGCCAAGTGGGTTCGGAGCCGATTCAGTCTCATTGTGTTCCAGATGGCCATTTACAGGGCAAGGGTTTCCACGGGCATCTCTCTGTTTCCATTTCTGATAAAGAGGGTCACAGATGACAATAGCATCTGGGCACTGAGCAATTCCCCTGCCAAGACTGGCTTTTCAGACAAACCCATCAGTGGTTTTAAAAGCTGAACCTTAGCACATCCACTTTCCTCTGATATCAAAGGAAACTTCAAGTCTGAAACGGACTTGGCAAGCATGTTATTAATAACTGTCATGCTTATTAACAAATTTAATCCTGCCTGCTGCAGAAATGAGTTGCAGCAACATAACACAGTCTCCCAACACACTTCAATGAGGTACATCTTAATCTGGCCCTGCTTTTCAGTACTCGCATTCAAGTTATCTGGGGCACACAAAGCCTCTCCAACAGTGGGGTCAGGAGTGGGGATCGTGTTTCCAACCATTGAGAGGCTGGCCGAAGGACTATTGATATTGTGGCCAAATGAAAAACCTGCATCCTTGGGCTCATGATACGCTTTTCCCTGAATGAAAAGACACTTGAAGAGGTTAAAACTCCAACTAACATTACTTCATCATTCCCCTAAAATGTCATCATTTTCACTGGGGAAAAGGCAATTACTTTTGAGGGTGGTGGTGTCCTTTTTGGGAGGTCTTCGTTCTTACTCCCTATGGTTCATGTCAGTCTTATTCCCATGACTCTGCTTTTCCTGGACCATGGACTGAAGACCAGAGCCCTTACCTTTCCCCACCCCTGTCAGTAGCTCCTCACCTCTTCCAGTCTTTTCTTCCTTTGTTGCACCTTCTTCTGAATAATAGATCCCATCCATAGACGTGTTTTCACTAAGTCATTCATTCGAGGACATCCTATACATATTATAAGTCATAGATGGGTCTCACTCTTAAAAAAGGAAAAGTCATCTGGTTGTAGTGTTCTAAGAAGATTGTTAGGCATTCTTTTCCTGGACACAAGCTTTCTAACTGACATTCAACGTGGACCTAGGGGCAACGTAGACAGCTTTGAAACAAGTCTCCTCAGAGAGTCACATCGACACACAGGGTACAAGAATATCTGTATCTCCCTTTCCTGATTTAGGGTTGTAATTTTCAGATGTTTCTCCTATGAGCATGTACCTCTCTCTATCTCATTTCCAGCACTTACCTTTTTCCTGTACCAAAATAAAAGGGGGGCAAGAAAAAAGACTGGGAGAGGGACAAACCGAGTTTCCTCTGATCTCTGTGTTCTGACTCTGACATCTCATTCCCACCCTTTATCTCCAGAATATCACACTCTGCGGAGCATATGCCTCCCTTTCTTGCCCAAATTATTTTCTAAAGGTAGACAGACAAGAACTAATAGAGACTGGTAGATGCACTGACATAAAAGTCTGGAGTGCACCCTCTCCAGAGTGAAGAAGCTTTCAGAAGTACCCATCACATTCTGCCCTCCCACCGCTTTATCACCCACCCTTCTCCCACAAGTGTCCACTTTTCTGCTTTACTCCACTTCACCCCTACCCTTTCTTCCCGATAGATATTGACAGTGCTTTCCCAGAGCCAAAAACGACTGGGATTAGGGTTTTCTGAAAACAGGACAAGAATGAAGAGCATCTTCTGGTTTAACACTTGCCTCTGCCGCCCCCTTGTGACCAGTTCTGGACTCATTTTTCCTTGAAGAAATGCAGGCTTGCTTCAGTCTCTAACAAGTAATCGCGTCATGCGCTTCCTCTTTCTTTCTTTTGGGTTATGCTGCCCCCTACAGACAGACAAACAAACTACTATCTATCGGTTAGCGTCTGTGAATATTTAGCGCTGGATTTTAGACCACAGTTCCCGCAATTTACTGATTCAGGACTTTCAAACATTTCTCATTTATCACTCCCAGGTCTTCAGCATCAGTTCTGCCCAGCCCCATGCACCATTGGAGAACTAAAAGGAGTTGCTTGGTGGGGTGGGGGTGTAAAAGAATCTGACTCTGCCCCAACTATGACCCTAAGACTTCTCAGGCAAGCCTTATTCTCACACCAACCTGCACATAATCAGAGCTATTTCTTTCTTTCTTCTTCACTCAGCTAGAATTACGTCTCTGTGAGGTCAACAGGGAGCTGATGGCTAGATCAAAAACTTCACTTCTTCACAGATCTTGGTCACCTGGGATACATGTCACAAATGAGCCATGGTTACCAATTTCCCCTCCCACCAGCAGCGAAGCAATAATGTACCCACCTTTCTCTCTTCCCCCCTAGCAAACTAGAACTGTCGGGTTTTTCTTTAACAATCCTAGAGGCCAAAATAAAGTGCATTTCCATTTTGTTAGAATTTGCCTTTCTCTGATTTCCAGAGAGAAGACTTTCCTGATCCTTTCATATTTTCTCCTGGAGCAATTGTCTGTTTCTATTTCTACTTCTTTATCTTCTAGAATACAGGGAAATGGCTCATCTCTTTACTTCTTCTCTTCTCAGTAACTCATTCCCCCTTGGACCTGTGAAAAGGCATATTTCATAAAGTAAGCCAGAGAGGGATAGAGATATTTTAATTATTCACTTCTTGCTTTTGCTCATTTTTCTTAGAAAAACGCACTTTCTACAAATAAATTTATATCTTTATATATATAGGGAGTTTTCTGGAATGATGCTTGCTGGAATTTACCACTGGTTATATCTGAGATTAGGATTTAAGGCAAAACACATTTTAGCTGCAACATCAAATGTTAAAGTCAATGGGACATGGAAGTGAACAGAACTGCTTCTTAGAAATGAAAACCACCTATGGTACAGCGCCCATAGTTCAGTGGGTAGGGCATCGCCCACATATGCCCAGGCTGGCGGGTTCGAACCTGGCCTAGGCCAGCTAAACAACAATGACAACTGCAATAAAAAATAGCCAAGCACGGGCAGCGCCTGTGGCTCAGAGGAGTAGGGCGCTGGCCCCAAATGCTGGAGGTAGCAGGTTCAAACCCAGCCCCGGCCAAAAACTGCAAAAAAGTAATAAATAGCCAGGCATTGAGTCAGGTGCCTGTAGTCCCACCTACTTGGAGCCTGAGGCAAGAGAATCTCTTAAGGCCCAAGGGTCCTCAAACTTTTTAAACAAGAGGCCAGTTCACTGTCCCTTAGACCATTGGAGGGCCGGACTGCGGGCCCTGGGACAAGTCGGCTGCTAAGCAGGACAAGCAGCGGTGGCAAAAACACCCGGCGGGCCAGATAAATGTCCTAGGCAGGCTGCATGTAGCTCTCAGGCAGTAGTTTGAGGATGCCTGGAAGCCCAAGAGTTTGAGGTTGCTGTAAGCTGTGACAGTACAGTACTCTACCGAGGGCTACATAGTGAGACTCTGACTCAAAAAAATAAAAAAGAAAAAAAACAGATGACAAAATAAAAATTTCACCTAAGAAATGAAATGTAGGGAGAAAAATCAAATGGAAGTCTTTTTTTTTTTTTTTTTTTTTGAGACAGTCTCAAGCTGTTGCTGTGGGTAGAGTGCCGTGGCATCCACAGCTCACAGGAACCTCAAACTCTTGGACTTAAGTGATTTTCTTTTTTAAGACAGCCTCAAGCTGTCACCCTGGGTAGAGTGCTGTGGCATCACAGTTCACAGCAACCTCCAACTCCTGGGCTCAAGGGATTCTCCTGCCTCTGCCTCCCAAGTAGCTGGGACTACAGGCACCCATCACAATGCCTGGCTATTTTTTGGTTGCAGCCATCATTGCTTTTTGGCGGGCCCAGGCTGGATTCAAATCAGCCACCTCAGGTGTATGTGGCTGGTGCCTTAGCCACTTGAGCCACAGACGCCGAGCCTAAGCGATTTTCTTGCCTCAACCTCCCAAGTAGCTGGGACTACAGGTGCCTGCCACAACTCCCGGCTATTTTGTTGTTGTTGCTGTTGTCATTTTTGTTTTAGCAGACCCAGCCCAGTTCGAACCCGCCAGACTTGGTGTATGTGGCCAGCACCCTACTGTTTGAGATATAGGCGCTGCCCAAATGGAAAGTCTTAAAATTAAGAAATATAATAGTGACGTTCAGCCTTAGCTCCGACATATAAAGAGCTTGGAAACCGTCGCTAATCTTCTCATAACAAGGAAAAATGCTGAACAAATAGAAAACCAACTTTTCTGAGGTGCAACATAAAATTTAGGCCACAGAGTAAACCAACACCTTGAAATCTAGACATACAAGTAGAATCAGCCAAGGCCAGTTTGCCTGAAGCAGAAGGATCTGGAGCCAATTACTGGTAGGAATGCTTAAACAATAATTTTTTTTTTTTTTTTGAGACAGAGTATCACTTTGTCGCCCTCAGTAGAGTGCTGTAGCATCACAGTTGACAGCAACCTCAAACTCTTGGGCTTAAGTGATTCTCTTGCCTCAGCCTCCCAAGCAGCTGGGACTACAGGCGCCCGCCACAACGCCTGGCTATTTTCTTGTCGCAGTTGTCATTGTTGTTTAGCTGGCCCCGGCGGGGCTCGAAGACGCCAGCCTCAGTGAATGTAGCTGGCGCCATAACCACTTTGCTACGGGTGCCCAGCCAGGTTCTTATATTAAAGATCAGAGGGGGGGGGGCGGGGAGGCGCCTGTGGCTCAAAGGAGTAGGGCGCCGGCCACATTTACCAGAGGTGGTGGCGGGTTCGAACGCGGCCCGGCCAAAAACTGCAAAAAAAAAAAAAAAAAAAAGTTAGAGGCGGGGCTACGGACCGCTACGCAGCGTATGACGTCATAATGTAGAGCCTAGCAACACAGCGCAGACTCCAGGTCGAGTCTATTGGGGTCGCTGTCGCCCTCAGAAGGACTAGGAGCGCGGCTGGAGGGAAAGCGCTGCCCGAATCGGGCATCCACGTTCTCATGGGGCTGGTACAGCTGCTCCTCCTGAAGCTCCTGCTCACGTCCGTCGCTATTTCCAGTGGCTTATCGCTTAAACCAAACCAAACTCGATTCAATTCAAACGATTCTGTCCCAAACCTGAGTGCTGAAATACAAGAAAATCGTCTCACGCTCCCTCCCACGACCGCTTCGGAGAAAAGTGAAAGAGCACCCGTGAGCCCTCCTCCCTCACTGCCTGGTCTGTTTCTAGACGGAGCTTTTGACAATGTATATGCTGGCGTACAGGAAGATCTCACACTCAACGGTTCTAAGTCCGCCTCCAGAGACATGTTAGGCAATAGAGATTATGAAATAACGGGCGATGACTTGACCACCAGCCCCAAAGATGACACCGTGGTAGAAAACGAGGGTTCCATGAAAATTGGAGAGTCGGTGAAAGCTTTGAAGAGCCTATCTCTAAAGATAGGCGAGAAAAATAGCCATTTCCTTGTTTATGTGATTATTTTCGCTTTTTGCGCTGCTGTCATTTGTGTTGTGTACTACAACAGAAGGAAAATTTTCCTTATGATGCAAAGCAGGAGGAAATGGCACAATACCCTTTGTCCCCAAACAGTGGACTATCATCGTCTAGAACAGAATGTTAATGATGCAATGCCTTCTTTGAATGTTACCAATGATTACATTTTTTAAAACACTGTGATTTGAGTTTGCTTATTATGTAATTTTATTTGTTTGACTTTCTATCTGATATTGTGTAGATGTTTGCCATAAGCAATTGGTATTTAAATGAGAGGTTGGTCTCCCTTTTCCCTTGGTGCCTTGGAAATTCAGTGTCACAAACAAGGAGTATATAATTTTTTATTTATACTTTTAGAGCTGTATTTAATCAGGTATCCAAAATAATGAGTTAAACATGAGCTTATAATTACACTATTAGTTTTTATTGTTTTAGTTTATTATACTTCTTGTGGAATTTAGTGATGCTATTTTAAAAGATCCCAAACTTGTAACTAAATTCGAACATATCTGGTTACTGCTGACTGAGATTCACTCTCTGCCATACAAATACTATTTTTTAAGTGCACATTTCTCTGTGTTCCCAAACTGTAATGTACAAGGAAATGTGTTGATAATGCTTTTCATTTCACATTTTTTTCTTCTAAGGAAACTGCTTTGGATATTTTTAGATAATTTTAACATAATTTAAGATAATGATAATGCTCAATCTGACCACAATTTTAGGTAATTCATTAAATAAGTCTAGAAATTTTGGCAATAGAGATTGCAGTTTGCTTTGGACATAGATAAAATGTTATTGAGATGCCATTTTGGGGGTTGAATTGCTAAATTAAATATAGAGGTAGAAACAGTGGTAAAATATTAAATACATGTATAGTTACCTTTAGTTAGCAATTGATTGTACCTTGGGTTCCTCCAGGTTTCAGGCAATGGGCAGAGTTTAAAATTTGCATCACATTTGTTCACTTTCATATTTTATACTAAGTTTGAATAAATCTTAGTGGACACTATTGAGACAGGATACCTGGAAAAATTGAGGTGTAAGAAACAGACGTCTTCTCAAGGAGACACCCATGATACACCTGCCAAGGTCCTCCACATGGTGACTCAGCTCTTTTTTTTTTTTTTTTTTTTTGGAGACAGAGCCTCAAGCTGTCCCCCTGGGTAGAGTGCTGTGGCATCACAGCTCACAGCAACCTCCAACTCCTGGACTCAAGCAAGTCTCCTGTCTCAGCCTCCCAAGTAACTGGGACCACAGGCGCCCACCACAACACCTGACTATTTTTTGGTTGCAGCCGTCACTGTTGCTTGGCGGGCCCGGGCTGGATTCAAACCCGCCACCTTAGGTGTATGTGGCTGGCACCTTAGCCATTTGAGCCACAGGTGCTGAGCCGTCACTCAGCTCTTAGGAATTTGTAGAAACTTTCCTGGGACCTGGAAACTAATGCTTGCTTCTGCTTCTTTACAGCCCTGCGGTTCTAAGCCAGAGCCAGCTTCTCTAGCTTGATTCAAACTGACCAATGAGAAAGGTACTCATTGGCCAGAACTTTCTGACTGGAGATAAAAAGGAGAAGACTAAGCCAATTATGGAGCATAGCCATTTTAGACTCATATCTGCCTATGCTCCACTAGCTGGAATAAAGCCCTTCCTATTTTAAACAAGGTGTTTGGGTATTCTTTCTCTCCATTGGGCCTGGTCTTCCTGCCATGTTTCTGATTCCCTGACCAGGAAGCAAGACCGTCCGAGGAGAGAACAGGCTCAGACTTACCTGGACCCAATCTTGACTTTGTCCCTGTCAGTGTAGAGAAGCCAGAAAGCCACAAACATATACAAGGTGGCTGAAGTCATGCAGAAGCCAGATTAGAGCCCTGGGGATTTCTATGAAAGGCTGTGTGAAATATACAGACTGGCCAAACCATTGTATGAAGCCACAAAGGGGTGGGAGAAAAAGGGCCAATAGAGTAGCAATCTGACCAACCAAAAGCCTTCGAGACACTAAAGGAAGAACTGCAGGCAACCCTAGTGTTAGGCCTCCTTGACCTGGCCAAGCCTTTTGAACTGTACATGTCAGAAAGAAATACAACAGCTAGGGGAGTGCCCACCCAGAATTTTGGATCCTGGGTAAGACCAGTTGCTTATTGCTCTAAGCAACTTGAGGGGATCTCAAAAGGATGGCCCCCATGCCTAAGGATACTTGCAGTCACTATCATGCTGGTACAAGAGGCTGATAAGTTGACTTAGGAACAAAACTTAAGAGTCCGGGTACCATGCGCAGTGGTCAGTCTTATGAACATCAAAGGGCACCATTGGTTGACCAACTCATGCCTCATCAAATATCAAAGCTTACTGTGTAAAAATCCGAAGCTGGTTATAGAGGTTGTATCTTCCTTGAACCCTGCTACTTGGCTTCCAGTCGGGATGGGGAACTTGAACACGACTGTGTACGGTTTGTCAAGGCAGTGTACTCCAGCAGGCCAGTCCTGCTTGACCAGCTGCTGAAAGAGCCAGACTTGGAACTCTTTGTAGATAGAAGCAGCTCTGTCAACTTTAGGGGAGAAAGACAAGCTGGCTATGCACTGGTTACTCTGATTGAGGTGATTGAACCAAAGTCCTTACTCCAAGGAACATCCACTCAGAGGGCCGAGCTGATAACATTGACTTGAGCCTTAGAACTGAATGAAGGAAAAAGCATAAACACTTTCACAGACTCGTGTTTTGCTTTCCTTACCCTCCATTTACATGGGGCTATTTATACAGAAAGAGGGCTTCTAACAACAGGGGGAATAGACTTAAAATACCCAGGTGAAATTCTACAGCTACTGGAGGCTGTGTGCAAACTCAAGCAAGTAGCAGTCATCCATTGACAGGTGCATCAAAGAACAGGAACCCCGGAGGCACAGAAGAATGCAAAGACAGACATTGAAATTAAGAAGGCAGTAACCCTCCCATATTAGGCTGCCACTGTTACCTCTTTAATTCCATGGGCCCCAGACTTAACCCCTGTATATTCTGAAGGGGAAAGAGAATGGATGAACTGAGAGGGAGCTAGAGATGCTGGAGAAGGATGGAGGAGGCTTCCAGATGGGAAAGTTGTAGTACCCCATCTCTTGAGGCCAGCAGTTGTCCTTACTATGCATGAAGCTACACACTTAAGACAGGAAAAAAAAATTCAGAAGCTTCTGGGAAGATACTTCTAGATTCCCTCTTGGCCACCCTTGCCAAGAAAGTCAGCCAGCATTGTGTGACATTCAACCAGCACAGTGCTAAACAGGGACCATCCCTGCTGCCTGAAATTCAGTCCTACAGGGAAGCCCCTTTTGAAGCTGTGCAAATGGACTATACTGAGTTCTCCAGATGTGGAGGAAACCGGTACTTACTAGTTTGGTCTACATGTACTTAGGATAGGTAGAATTCTTCATAACAGAAATAGTGTAAATGACAGCCAAAGCTTTGAATATTATCTGGAAACTACATGTAACATATAGGCCATAAAGCTTAGGTAAAGTAGAACACATGAACAGAACAATAAAAGCAGGAATCAGTAAACTTTGCCAGGAAGCAAAGCTTTATTGGATACAGGCCTTGCCACCGGTCTTGCTCAATATTAGATGTACCCCTTCTAAAGGGTCAGGGTACTCCCCTTATGAGATAATGTATAACAGGCCTTCACCAATCCACTGAAATTTACTAGGGACTCCTCAAAGGACTGGGAGAGACTGAATTGCATAAGCAGTTAGAAGCCCTAGGAAGAATAGCAAAGAAGATCTCCACTTGGGTAATTAACTGTGTTCTGTTTAGTCTTTTGTGTCTGTATATCCTTTCTCTCCAGGGGACCAAGTCTGGATCAAGGATTGGAACCCGGTTCCCCTCAAATCAAAGTTGAAGGGGCCTACACCATCACTCTGACTACACTCACAGCAGTGAAGGTGGAAGGGATCCTTGCCTCGATCCATCACAACAAACTGAAAAGAGCTTCACTGGCCCCATGAGAAGCAAAAACAGATCTGGCCAACCCCTGCCAGGTAACTCTTCAGACAGTCAACATGCCCTGTTCCAGCCATACACTGGGAGCTGGCTGAAGCCTGAGTAAATATGCATAGGGGAAAATCTTGAAATATTTGAAATTTTGAAATATGCCCAAAATGTTCCTCATTCAGAGCAACCACTGCATAGCCAGCTTGTCTTTCTCCCCTAGAGTTGACAAAGCTGCTTCTATCTACAATAAGGTAACCAGATTTTAACATTGGTAAAGCGGGACACCATTGACCGTGGAGGGGGAGTCTTAATTAAAAATTTGGTCTATATGGAGCAACAAAAATTTTCATAGAATGCAAAAATAGTATTGTAATATATATTTTTAATTTCAACATAAGTACAATTTACAAATATAATACATTTTTAAAAATTATGTATAATATTATTTTATTATTTGGCATATTTCTCATTTGAGTGAATTTTTTTAGTAGATTGCTGTCATTGTTTAAAAGGTCATGAAATTTTTCACAAGAATTTGTTAAATTATATTTCACACATAAAATGGCTTTCAAAGTCTCAAAACTTAATTGTGATTTTTCTGATGCCCACACTTCATTTACCATAGAAAAAATGTGTTCAGTCGCAGCACTAGTTCCTGGTAAGGACAGCGTGTATCCCACAATTTTTAGTGCATTATTGTATGGAACATGGTTTGTTTCAAAATGATGAAATATTTCTAACCATTTGTTCTCTACTGTGATTTTTGCTGATGCCCAAGATTTAACCTTTTCCTTATCAATATTTTTTTTTGAAACAGAGCCCCAAGCTATCCCCCTGGGTAGGGTGCTGTGGCATCACCACTCACAGCAACCTCCAACTCCTGGGCACAAGTGAGTCTCCTGCCTCACCCTCCCAAGTAGCTGGGACCACAGGTGCCCACAATGGCCAGCTATTTTTTTTTTTCTGGTTGCAGCCATCATTGTTGTTTTGGTGGGCCCAGGCTGGATTCGAACCCACCACCTTAGGTGTATGTGGCTGGCGCCTTAGCCACTTGAGCCACAGGCACTGAGCCTTAATATATTTTTTTAATAATGATACTTCGTAAGTCATTAGTGTCACTTTCAAGGCCAGCGCTAGACTTTTTGCCGCCACTATAAAATATAAATAATACAAGTACTGTCTGCTAAATTCATGAAATAAATAAATAAGTTACTTACCTAAATTATCTGAATAGCTGATTTGTTGACATCACATGTTTAACTAGCACTAACACACAGTACGATGTGTATAGTCTGAGAGACAGTTACAAAATGTTTTCGTGGTTGCCAATGCCAAAAAGTGCCATTGTTCATTAAGTCCAAACAATGGTCGTCAAATTCTAACAACTGATCAACAATGGGAACTTTGATAAGCAGTTCGCAATAATCAGTTCTCGATAATCAGTTCTCAATAATTATTTATTATTAAAGTTTAACATTATAAAATTAACAAAAATAATATAAAACTTATATCCTGGTGAAATAGCCGCATGGCAGCCGAAAACCATATATTCCCTTCCCGTTCTCCCCTCCCCCACCCCCATTCCCTAGCTTGTCATGCATTCTTTCCAAAAATCAGGACTTTTTAAAAAAGCCACGGGAGGCAGGACAAATTATTAAAAATTGGGACTATCCCTCCAAAAGCGGGACGTCTGGTCACCTTAATCTACAAAGAGTTCCAAGTCTGGATCTTTCAGCAGCTGGTCAAGGATATTGGGCAAAATATGCTAAATATTTGAAATCTTGAAATATACCCAAAATGTTCACCATAACAAAGGCCTGTCCTGAAAGGGAAACTATGTAGCAGCCTGTATACCCTATGGCTAGGTGGAGTGAGTTATAGGAAATACCTGTAATGGAACACCTTGGTGAAAAGGGCATGGAGAGAGATTGAGTCCTAACAAGCATGAGAGAGCTCGAGAGATGAGAGCATTGATGAATTGGCAGTCTCTACACCTGTGGTGTTGAGAGGCACGAGTTCAGCTTTATATTAGGCTGGAGGAGAAGGCAGTCAAAAAGCTTGCACATTCTATCACGGACTCGCTTACTGACTCTGTCTCCTCTCCTGCCTGCAGAACACCAGCACAGCATCTCTCTGCTGAAGATTACCAAGCTCTGCCAAAGACTAAGAGCTATCTGTTCTAAGAAGACTGCTTTAGTGGCACGAGCGCAGCCTTATATTAGGCTGGAGGAGAAGGTGGTCAAAAAGCTTGCACATTCTATCACAGACTCGCTTACTGACTCTGTCTCCTCTCCTGCCTGCAGAATGCCAGCACGGCATCTCTCTATTGAAGATTACCAAGGTCTGCTAAAGACTAAGATCTATCTGTTCTAAGAGGACTACTTTACTCTCTCTAAGATTCATGCTCTCTGTCTTTCTCTCTCTCTCTCTCTCTCTCCAGCTAAAGTAGATATCCCTCAAGCACCTAAGAGAAACTGTTCCTGAGCAAGGTAGCTTAGCGTTCCACATCTGGAACCTACCTAAGCCAGGCCTGAGACCTGGCCAGTCCCAGGCCCTGACAAGTGGTGTCAGAAGCAGATCCTGACAAAACTATTTTAAACTATTTTACTGGCTTTATTGACCTGGAGCAATTTGCCAGCTGCAGCCCCATCTAGACTTTCTGTTTTACATAAATAAGGAGGAAAAGGGTTAAGAAGTACTTTTGAACATCACATCCCAAGACCTCAGGCCCTCCAAAACTCTGAGATTTAATCACAAGATTAATAAAATGCTTCCTGGTTCGGCGCCTATATCTCAACCAGCTAAGGCGCCAGCCATGTACACCTAAGGTGGCGGGTTCGAATCCCCAGCCCAGACCCGCCAAAAACAACAATGACGGCTGCAACCAAAAAATAGCCAGGCGTTGTGGCGGGCGCCTGTGGTCCCAGCTACTTGGGAGGCGGAGGCAGAAGACTCGCTTGAGCCCAGGAGTTAGAGGTTGCTGTGAGCTGTAATGCCACGGCACTCTACCTAGGGGGACAGCTTGAGGCTCTGTCTCAAAAAAATAAAATAAAATAAAATAAAATGCTTCCTTTCCTGACACCTCACTACATCAACAGAAATCAAGTATAACAGTGGATTACAACTGAAATAGAGACAAGATACAGACACTATTTAAGGAGTTCTTAGAAAAATCCAAAGACAATAGGAAACAAACAAAAAAAGGAAACTGAAACCTCCGGAGCCTACAGTACAATAAACATAAAGTACAGCTCTGCTCCTAATCACATTAAAAATAAAGCTCATAAGGAAAACCTAATTATCTCAGTTCCTATTACCCAATACCTCAGGAAAAGCTTTCAACAACAACAACAAAAAGTACAAAGCATAGCAAAAGGCAAAAAGAGAAAGCCAAAAAATAGTATGAACAGATAAGCAAACCTCAGAACCAGACTCAGACATGACACAGATTTTGGAATTATCAGATAGGGAACTTAAAATAGCTATGACAAAAATGTTAAAAGTTCTCATTGAAAATAATTAATAAACAAAAAGAGGGAAGGAATCATAAAGAAATGTTAGAAATCAAAACATTGTAACTGAAATGAAGAATGTCTTTGATTAGCTCATCAGTAGACTGGACACAGCTGAGGAAACAATCCATGAGCTTGAAGATGTGTCAATGGAAAATTCTCAAACTATAATGCAAAGAGAAAAAAAAAAAAAGACTGAAGAAAATGAAATACCCAGAATTGTAAGATAACTTAAAAAGTTGCAATATACATATAATGAGAATACCAGAAAAATAAGAGAGAGAAAAAGGAAACATTTCAAGTAACAATGACTAATAATTTTCCAAAATTAATGGCAGATAACAAACCACAGATCCAAAAACTTCAGAGAATAAACAGGATAAATGTTTTTAATCTATACCCTGAAAAAATAAAAATATAGATAAATCTATACCCTTAAATATCATATTAAATCTTGAAAAAATGCAGATGGGAAAACATTTTACCCATACAAAACCAAGGATAAAAGTTACATCAGCCTTCTCATCAGAAAACATGCAAGTAAGAGAATTGGTGAAATATTTAAAGTGTTGGTTAGGGGGATTTCCTAACAAGCTAGAATTCTGTATTCAGTGAAATTGTCCTTCAAAAGTAAAGGAGAACTAAATAATTTCTCAAACAAATACTGAGGCACACAAAGGACCACCCTATGGAGCCCACTGCACCTAAGCAGGGGGGACCATCCTGCTCAGATGTTCATTTCCATGAGAATGGTACCCATGTTTCAAATTTAGGAAGAACTTTTCCATGAAAGTCCAGAAGTTAATCTAGAAATGTTAGAGTGACTTCAGCAAAAATGGCAAAGTAGGAAACTCCATCTCTCCACAAAAGCAGTGAGTAAACTGGAAGAACTGGCAGAAACAACTTTATCGGAACTATGGAAACTAATCAAAAGTTTACATCAACCAGGCAAATGCTTAATCCAGAAGAACTAAAGAGCTAAATTTTTGTGAAAGAGCTTTGTCACATTTTAACATACTCTAGTCCTACTCTCCACTCCCCAGCTCCAGGGCAGCCTTGAAGAAAACAGCCCACATCCCCAGTCCATGTTCCTAGTACCAGAAGGAGCAGAATGGACTTTATTTTCAAAGAACTGTGCTTGTTCATTTTTACCTCTCTAGTGGTTCACTGAAGGACCTGCCCAAAAGGCTTGCCTTTATTTCACTTAACTCAGAACACCCTCAGGTGGCTACTTTGAGGGCATTTGTCGAAAGGATGTAAAGGAAAATATATTATTCACTATTGCCTGGGACATGGGATAAAAATTAGGGTAAAAAACAGACTATTGGGCAGCGCCCGTAGCTTAGTCAGCGGGGCTCCAACCACATACACCTGTGGTGGCGGGTTCGAACCCAGCCCAGGCCAGCTAAACAACAATGACAACTGCAACTAAAAAATAGTGGGGCGTTGTGGCGGGTGCCTGTAGTCCCAGCTAGTTGGGGTGCTGAGGCAAGAGAATCACTGAAGCCCAAGAGTTTGAGGTCCCTGTGAGCTGAGATGCCATAGCACCCTACTTAGGGCAACATAGTGAGACTCTGTCTCAAAAAAATAAATGAATAAAAATAACAAAGTATGTGCCTAAACTATTCACATAGTTTTGCTATATTAATGGTTCCTTGTTTATACCAGCAGCAAAGAATGACATAGTGAGACTGTCTCCAAAAAGAAAAGAAAAGAAAAGAAAATTTGTATAGAGATACCTCAAAGAACTTAAAGTAACTCACAGGTACCCTCCACAATGCCTGACCTTTTTTTTAGAGATGGGGTCTTGCACTTGCTCAGGTTAGTCTTGAACCTGTGAGTTGAGGCAATCCATCCGCCTCAGCCTCCCAGAATGCTAGGATTACAGGTGTGAGCCACCATGTCTAGCTTTCCATACAATTTTTCATAGAGGTTGCAATACTTTGCACTCCCACCAACAGTGCAGAAGAGTTCCTTTATCTCCACATACATGCCAGCATCTGTTATTTGGGAACTTTTTAATATGAGCCATTCTCATTGGATTTAGATAATATTACATCGTGGTTTTGATTTGCATTCCCCTAATGATTAGAGCATTTTTTCATGAGTTTGTTGCCTTTTGGTATAATTTCATTTGAAAAGTTTCCGTTCATGTCTTTTGCCCACTTTCTAAGGAGTTCTTTGGTTGTTTCTTGCTGATTTGCTTGAGTTCATTGTAGACTTTGGTTATTGGTTCTTTATCAGATGTATAGGATATGAATATTTTCTCCCATTCCATGCATTGTCTATTTTCTCTTTTGATTGTGTTCTTGGCTGTGCAGAAACTTTTTAATTTGATCTGATTTATTTATTTTGCTTGTTGCTATTATTGCTTTCACAGTCTTCTTCATGAATTCTTTGCCTAGGCAAATATCTCTAAGAGTTTTTCCAAAATTTTCTTCTAGGATTCCTGTAGTTTTATGCCTCAGGTTTAAGTCTTTTATCCATCTTGAGTTAATTTTTGTGAGTGGTGAGAGGTGCAGATCCTGTTTCAAAAAGGGAGAATCTTTTTTTTTTTTTTTTTTTTGAGACAGAGCCTCAAGCTATCCCCCTGGGTAGAGTGCCATGGCATCACGCTCACAGCAACCTCCAACTCTTGGGCTCAAGTGAGTCTCCTGCCTCAGCCTCCCAAGTAGCTAGGACTACAGGCGCCCGCCACAACGCCTGGCTATTTTTTGGTTGCAGCCATCATTGTTGTTTGGCGGGCCGGGCTGGGGATTCGAACCCGCCACCTTAGGTGTATGTGGCTGGCGCCTTAGCTGCTTGAGCCACAGGTGCCGAGCCAAGGGAGAATCTTAAAAGCAACCAAAAAGAAGTTATTTGTCATGTACAATAAATCATCAGTAAGATTAGCAGCTGATTTCTCATCAGAAATTGTGAAGATCAGAAGGCAAGATGGTGACATATTTAAAGCGCTGAAAGAAAAATAATTGGCAACAAAAAAAATTTATATCTGCCCAAATTATCTTTCAAAAGTGAAGGCATGACATTTCCTGATTTCAAAATATATTACAAAGCTACAAAGATTAAATTAAAAGAATATATGGTACTGGCATAAAAACAGACCTACAGAGCAATGAAACAGAATAGAGAGCCCAGAAATAAATCCACCCATATACGTTTAGCTTAATAAAAGAAAACTATATCTGGGCACATCACAGGAGTTATTGAAAACCAAAGGCAGAGAGAAAATCTTAAAAGCAACCAGAAAACATCCTGACATACTAACTTCAAAGGTACAACAGTAAATCTGACTGACTTTGCAACAGAAATGGTGGAAGCTAGATGATAACAAAATTATATATTTTAAGTGCTGACAGAACATAACTGCCAGTATAAAACTTTTTTACCCAACAAAAAAACAAACTTCAAAAATTGAAATGAAATAAGAACATTTCCAGGCGGCGCCTGTGGCTCAAAAGGGTAGGGTACCGGCCCCATATGCCGGAGGTGGTGGGTTCAAACCCAGCCCTGGCCAAAAGAAAAAAAAAGAACATTTCCAATTCAAAATATGCAAATATCCTTTCCCATTGTATAGGTTATCTTTTTGCTTTGGTTGTTGTCTCCTTAGCTATACAGAAGCTTTTCCATCTAATTAAGTCCCATTTGTTTATTTTTGTTGTTGCAATTGCCACAGAAGTCTTCTTCATAAAGTCTTTCCCCAGGCTAATATCTTCAAGTGTTTTTCCCATGCTTTCCTTGAGGATTTTTATTGTTTCATGCCTTAAATTTAGGTCATTCATCCATTTTTTTTTTTTACAAGCAGATTTTATTTTGATTTCAACAGTTCAGATATTATTTTAGTTGAGATACAGGCTTTTCAAATAAAGCTATTCCAGAATTGATCGTAGCAGACTTGTAGACAAACATGTGCCCTTAGAAGTTATTCTAGACAGGAATTAAGAAGATCCATTTCTCTGTTGGTTTTGCATAAGTCCTTTGGAGTGGAAACAAATGTACAAGTAGAAAATATCACTAGTAAGCAATACCTATTTTTTTCTTTTGAGACAGTCTCACTATGTCACCTTCAGTAGAGTGCCGTAGCATCACAGCTCACAGCAACCTCAAACTCCTAGGCTTAAGCGATTATCTTGCCTCAGCCTCCCAAGTAGCTGGGACTACAGGCACCTGCCACAACACCCAGCTCTTTTTTTGCTGCAGTTGTCATTGTTGTTTTAGCAGGCCCGGGCCGGGTTCGAATGTGCCAGCCTTGGTGTATGTGGCGGGTGCCCTACCCACTGTGCTCTAGGCGCCACCACAATACCTATCTTTAAATTTATTCCTAATAATATTCTCAAATATAATTTTTCAAAAATATAAACCCTTAATTCTCACATAATAATCAAATGAATCTTCATCAAAGATGCATTTGACTCATCAAGGTCAAGATGATAAAGCTGGTTCAAAGGACAGTACCAGAAATAGCGTAAACGTGGAACGAGGGATATACTAGAGGAAAAGGACGTACAGAGTGATAAAGCCTTAACATTCGTGCAAAATCAGTTGCATATTATCAAGTTCCTCTAAGTTAGCATCTAACTATCCAGAGCGTAGGCCCTAAGCAATAGTCAATAGAAAGTAAAATTCCATTACACACCAGTCTGGGGAGTCAGATGACCCTGATTTAGGCTGGCTTCATGGAATATGCCCTAGTAGGCTTTGGAAGGGTTCAGTCTTCTTTTTCCCTGGTTTTCAAGTTTTAGCTAATTTGCTTACCATAACTTTCTACTCTGGAGACTACTAGTCTATAAGCAGTGTTTGCTACACAAACACTTCTGAGTAAGGGTATAAATCTTTGCCTGTGCTCAGTTATACTAATGTGTTAGTAGGAGGTAGCATGAGATCCAATCCTGCCGTCAGGGTAGGTGCCATTTTCATTTATGGTGAGAGGGGAACAGCACTACTTGGTAAACAAAGGCACATGGGGGAGGAACGCGAACAAGAGGAAGCGCTCACACCTGCCTTCCTCTTTTATCCATCTTGTTTGCACTACTGGCAAACAAAGGCACATGGGGGAGGAAAAATGAACAGTATGTGTAGATGAAGAAGTTCATTCTGGACAAATGGAAGGTATATAGGAAAGAAAAATAAGTAGGAACCTGCTTTGGAGAGATGAGAGCTTTGGGAGGGCTTTCATGTTATATCTGAGTTTGAAACGTCACTGAACCTTTAAGAACAAAGATTAAAGAACACATAGATCCGGGTAAGTTTCACAGTTACAGTTGGCATCCTTAACTCTTTTTCAGAAATAATATTTTTGGTTATGGGGGAAATAGTAAGGATATCTTTGTGCAAAACAATTCTACATCCAAAGGCAAACGTCACAGTACTAGGAAACTCGAAAACAATTGTGGAATTTATTAGGCATCAGCATGCCATTCTTTTAAAGCAGGGCAATGAAAAAGAATTTCCTGGTTCCTAGACTGTCCTCCTTCCTTTTCCTCTTCCTGAAGGTATCCTCGTATTTGGGTATGAGTATTCCTCAGGAAAATAATTCCCATGCCAGTTGGAGCTTCAGAGCAGTCAGAGGAGTGAAATCCTAGGGCGCACGTGTGCTGGGTGCTGTCTGTACTAGGTGCTGGAATTTCTGCAGCGAACAAGAGGAAGCGCTCAGACCTGCCTTCCTCTTTTACCCATCTTGAATCTATTTTTGTGAGTGGAGAAAGGTGCGGGTCCAGTTTCAGTCTCTTACATGTCAATATCCAGTTCTCCCAGCACCATTTATTGAATAGGGATTCTTTCCCCCGGTGTATGTTCTTGTTTGGTTTATCGAAGATTAGGTGGCTATAAGATGTTGGTTTCATCTCCTGGTTTTCTACTGAGTTCCAAATGTCTATGTCTCTATTTTTGTGCCAATATCATGCTGTTTTGATCACTATGGCCTTGTAGTACAGCATAAAGTCTGGTAGACTGATGCCCCCAGCTTTGTTTTTATTACTAAAAACTGCCTTATTTACATGGGTTTTTTTCTGGTTCTATACAAAATGAAGAATTATTTTTTCCAAGTCTTGAAAGTATGATGTTGGTATTTTAATAGGGATGGCATTGAATCTGTAGATTGCTTTGGGAAAGAATCCCTTTACATAAATGCAAATAAACTCTATTTCAAAAAAAAAAAAAAAGAAAGAAAGAAAATTTCCAGAAAGCAAAATTTGGGAAATTTGATTTTAACAAATTAATACAAAAGAAAAAAATAGAAGCATTTTCTTTTCTTTTTCCTTTTTTTTCTTTTTTTTTTTTTGTTTTGTCAGATAGAGGCATAGAAATGCAAAGAATGAAACTAATACAAAAGATAAATGCAAGTTTAATCTAACTGACTATTTAGGTTTAAAATAATGTCTTGTGGGCTTTTAAATATATGCAGAATTAAAATATATAACAAAAATAACCTCAAAAGAAAGTAAGACAGTAAATTGTGTTAAAGTATTCTATCATATTTGCATCTTTTAGAAAGTGTTAAAAGTTACAGTTTAGATTACAATGTAATAAATCAAAAGGGAAAGTATACTCCATGTCAGAATTGGCAAACATTTTTTATATAGAGACCAGAAAATAAATAGTTTAGTTTTTACAGTTCATATCAACTATGTTGCAACTACAGATGCTCCTTAACTTACAGTGGAGTTACGTACCAACAAATCTATCATAAGTTGAGAATATTGTGAGTCAAAAATGCATTAATACATCTAACCTACCACACATCATAGTGTTGTCTAGCCTACCTTAAATGTACTTAGAAGATTTACATTATCCTGCAATTAGACAACATCACCTGGCAACACAGTAGACTGTAGAGTTATCGGTTGTTTACCCTTGTGATAGTATGGCTGACTAGGAGCTGAGGCTTATTGCTGGTGCCCAGCATCATGAGATAGAATCATACTCTAATATCAGTAGCTGGGAAAAAGATCAAACTTCAAAATTTGAAGTATGGCTTCTAGTGATTGCATCTTTCTTTTGTACCATAGTAAAGTCAAAAAATGTAAGTTGGAATATAGTCAAATGGGAACTGTCTGTACTCAACTCCACCTTTGTAGAGCAAAGGCAGCCATAGACAATACATAAATAAATGGGTATTGTTAGTCCCAATAAATCTTTATTTATATTAACATAAACAGGTATTTGTCTCACAGACAAGAGTTTGCTAACTCTTAATCTTTATTTTTTTCTTTTTTTATATTTTATTTTTTTATTTATTTATTTTTTTTTTTTTTGAGACGGAGCCTCAAGCTATCCCCCTGGGTAGAGTGCCATGGCATCACACTCACAGCAACCTCCAACTCCTGG
>NW_003852663.1:608187-623893 GCF_000181295.1 Otolemur garnettii | reverse complement strand
AGGGATTGCATTAAATCTGTAGATTGCTTTGGGTAATATGGACATTTTAACAATGTTGATTCTTCCCAGCCATGAGCATGGTATGTTTTTCCATTTATTAACATCTTCAGCTATTTCTTTTCTCAGAGTTTTGTAGTTCTCTTTATAGAGCTCTTTCACATCCTTTGTAAATTCCCAGATAGTTTATCTTCTTTGGAACTACTGTAAAAGGAATAGAGTCCTTGACTATATTTTCAGCTTGACCATTGTTGGCATATATAAAAGCTACTGATTTCTAAGTATTGATTTTAGTTTTGTTTGTTTGATTGGTTGGTTGGTTGTTTTTTGAGACAGAGTCTCATTATGTTTCCCTTGGTAGAGTGCTGTGGTGTCACAGTTCACAGCAACCTCCAACTCTTGGGCTTAAGCAGTTCTCTTGCCTCCCTCTCCTAAGTAGCTGGGACTACAGGCACCTGCCACAACACCCGGCTATTTTTTGGTTGCAGTTGTCATTGTTGTTTAGCTGGCCGGGGCTGGGCTTGAATCCACCAGCCTCGGTTCATGTGGCTGGTGCTGCAACCACTGTACTACAGGTGCCACGTCTAAGTATTGATTTTGTATGCTAAGACGCTGCTATATTCCTTGATCACTTCTAAGGGTTTTGTAATTAGGTCCCTGGGATTTTCCAGGTATAGGATCATATCATCAGCGAAGAGTGAGAGTTTGATCTCCTCTGACCCTATTTGGATACCTTTGATCACCTTCTCTTGCCTGATTGTGATGGCTAAGACTTCCATGACTATGTTGAATAGCAGTGGAGACAGTGGGCATCATTGTCTCATTCCTGATCTGAGTGGAACTGTTTTCAATCTTGCACTATTCAATATGATATTGGCTGTGGGTTTGCTGTAGATGGCCTCTATAAATTGAAATGTTCCTTCTATGCCTATTTTCTTAAGTGTTCTGATCATGAAAAGATGCTGGATATTATCAAAACCTTTTTCTGCATCAATTGAGAGAATTACATGGTTTTGTTTTTTATTTTATTGATGTGATATATTATATTTATATATTTGAATATGTTAAACCAACCCTGTAACCCTGTAATAAAACCAACTTGATCATGGTTTATAAATTTTTTGACATATTGTTGAATTATGTTTGCTAAGATTTTATTGAATATTTTTGCATCAATATTCATTAATAATATTGGTCTGTAATATTCTTTCTTTGTTGGGTCCTTTCCTGGTTTGGGGATCAGGGTGATATTTGCTTCATAGAATGTGTTGGGAGGTATTCCTTCTTTTTCTCTGCTTTGGAAAAGGTTGTCTAATATAGACAACCTACTAGTTCCTCTTGAAACATTTTATACAATTTGGATGTGAAGCCATCTGGTCCCAGACTTTTCTTTTGGGGGAGATTTCGTGTTGTTGCTGCTATTGTCAGTGATTGATACAGGTCTATTCAAGATTTCTAATGCTTTCTGGTTGAGTCTAGGAAGGTGGCAAGCTTCCACATATTAGTCCATTTTCTTCAGATTTTCATATTTCTAGGCATAGAGATTTTTGTAGTAATCATTGAGAATTTTTTGAATTTTTGAGGTGTCTGTTGTTATTTTTCCTTTATTGTTTCTGATAGTGATATTAGATATTTTACTTTTCTGTTTCTGGTTAGGTTGGCCAAAGGGTTATCAATTTTATTGATCTTTTTAAAAAAACAACATTTGTTTCATTGATCTGAATGATTCTTCTGTTTTCAGTTTCATTTAATTCTTCTCTAATTTTGGTGATTTCTTTTCTTCTGCTGGGGTTGAGGTTGGAATGTTCTTCCTTTTCCAGTTGCTTGAGATGATCCATTAAGCTGTTGGCTTCCTCTCTTTCAGTTTTCTTGATGAAGGTTTCAAATGCTATAAATTTCCCTCTTAGGACTGCTTTTGCAGTACCCCACAGGTTTTGATAATTCATGTCTTAATTATCATTTTGTTCCAAAAATTTCGTGATTTCCTTTTTAATCTTGTCTTTGACCCAGCTATCATTCAGCCTAAGATTATTTAGCTTCCACGACTTTGTTTGAGTATGAAGATTCCCACTGCTGTTGAGTTCAACTTTTATTCCATGGTGGTCCGAGAAGATACAAGGAATAATTTCTATTCTTTAAAACTTGCTGAGGTTATATTTGTGTCCTAGGATATGATCAATTTTGGAGGATGATCTGTGGGATAATGAGAAGAATGTATATTCAGTTTTATTAGGATGAAATGTTCTGTAGAGGTCTGTTAAGTCCATTTGTTCTAGGGTCGGGTTTAAGTCTAATATTTCTTTGTTTAGTTTCTTCTTGGAGGATCTATCCAAAACTGTCAAAGGGGTGTTAAAATCTTCAACTATTATAGTGGAGGAAGATATCAAGTTGTTCATCTCCACTAGGGTTTGTTTTATAAATTGAGGTGCATTCTGGTAGGGTGCATAAATATTAATTATCAAAATCTCTTCACGATGGGTGTTTCCTTGACAAATATGTAGTGATCATCCTTATCTTTCTTTATCTTTGTGGGTTTAAAGCCAATTGTATCAGCAACTAAAATCGCAACCCCTGCTTTTTTCTGGTTTCCATTTGCCTGTATTATACACGTCCATCCCTTCACCCTGAGTCTGTTTTTATCCTTTAAGATAAGATGAGATTCTTTTTTAAAAAAAAAAAATTTTTTAGAGACAGAGTCTCGCTTTATTGCCCTCGTTAGAGTGCTGTGGTGTCACAGCTGACAGCAACCTCTAACTCCTGGGCTTAGGCGATTCTTTTGCCTCAGCCTCCTGAGTAGCTGGGACTACAGGTGCCCACCACTACACCCTGCTATTTTTTTGTTATTGTTGCAGTATGGCCGGGGCTGGGTTTGAACTCACCACCCTCGGTATAGAGGGCTGGTGCCCTACTCACTGAGCCACAGGCACTGCCCAAGATGAGATTCTTGTATGCAGAAAGTATCTGAGCTGAGTTTATGTATCCAGGCAGCCAACCTGTGCCTCTTTAGAGGACGATTTAAACCATTCACATTAATTGAGAGAATTGATAAGCCTGGTTGTGTTTTGGGTGTCATGTTTTTCAGATGTCCAGTGGACATGTTTAATTCTTTCACCACTGTAGAAGTTGGATTTTGTTCAAAAATTTCTGGATGATGGTAGTAGAGCATTTAAATTTGGTTTACCTTGGTGGTAGAGCATTTTGCTGGTCATTGTGAAGGATGGGTCTGAGAATATCTTGGAGAGTTGGTTTAGTTATGGCAAATTTCTTCAACATGTATATGTCATTAAAGTATTTGATTTCTCCATCACAAATGAAAATCAGTTTAGCTGGATACAGGATCCTGGGATGAAAGTTTTTGTTTGTTTGTTTGTTTGTTTGTTTGTTTTTAGGAGATTGAAGGTTGATGACCATCCTCTTCTGACTTGAAATGTTTTGGCTAAGAGACATGCAGTCATTCTGATATTTCTCCCTTTGTAGGTGATGCTTTTCTTATGTCTGGCTGCTTGCAGAATTTTCTCCTTCATCTTAACTTTGGCAAAGTTAATCACATGGTGTCTAGGAGATGCTTTATTTGGATTGAATCTTGCTGGGGTTCTGAAACTGTCTACTATCTGAAGTTTTGTATCTCTTCCAATGCTTGGGAAATTCCCCTCCATAATCTCTTGGAGTAGAGCATCTATACCTTTAGAACCATCCTCTTCTTTCTCAGGAATTCCTATAAGATGAAGAATGTTTGATCTTTTGAAGTGATCCCACAACTCTCTCAGGGAATGATCAGTTTTTGTTCTCCATTTGTCTGCCTCTTTGAGCATCTGGGAACGTTCAAAAGCTTTGTCTTCAATTTCAGAGATCCTTTCTTCTGCCTGGTAAACTCTATTACTAAGGGATTATACTGTATTTCAGAGCTCCTTGACTAACTTTTTTGTTTCCTTGAGCTCTGCTATCTCTTTTCTCGTTACGTCCATATCTTTGGTGACTTTGTCTTTGTTTTATTTTGTTTGCTTGTTTGTTTTTAAGAGACTTAATTCACTTTATTTTTGTATAAAACCCTATGTTGTAGCCACAGATGGAGCCTGGGTCCTCTGCACAGAGACTCTGGTGTGGGTCTTGACAAGATGGTCAGTGAGTTCTTGGTAAGGAGACTTGGTGAACACTGTCTCTTTCCAGAGATTAGGAGTGAAATAGCTATAGGTCTTGGAAATTGCATCAAAAGTGGCCTTGGCTAGAGAACAGGAAATAGAAGGATTGGTGGTATGACTTGAGACAAACCCTCGACCCCAGGACCTGAAGATGTTGCACTCCCAGGAACAGAGAGGCCACTGTGGGCAATTCTGTCATGCATTAAGAGAGCCTTCTTTTCTCTCCCTGGTACTTTGCCTTTGAATTCATTAATTTCTTAAGACAACTTTCACACTACTCTTTGGATTTCAATTTCTAACTTTTCTTCCATTCTATTCATCTTATTTGTGATACATATTCTGAATTAGATTTCTGACATTTCAGCTATTTGTTTATGCATGGCATCTTCAGTTGTATCTCCTTTGTCATTTCTTAGGGGGGATTGATCTACTCTGTAATTCATGTTGCCAGAGTTCTTCCGTTGGTTCCACACAATGTTTATTTTCCACTATTTGGCTATTAGAACTGGTAGGTTGTGATTGAATTGGGGTTCCAGATAGTAGAGATAATCAGTCCCTTACCAAAGCACAAGGCTTTGTAATTGTGGCTCATCTCCTACAACCTTACCAAGGCCCCTCTCAGAGTTTTGGCTGGAGACTCTGAGGACCTCCTTGGTGAGATAGCGCAAGCTAGCTGTTTTAATATCAGCCAACCTCTACTCTATCCTAAGAAGGCACCGTATCATGTTTAAATCTCGGCTGTGATGAGATACAGACAGCTGTGGCATCTAGCCCCTACCCTTTAGTTCTTTTCCACTACAGAACTTCAAAGTTCAACCTCAGAGTGTCCCCAGGTGGACAACCCCAGACACGAATTCCAATTAAATTGTCTCTGGCCATACAAACACTGCTCAACAAAGAGGGATCCAAGGGTCTCCAACAGCACAATTGGAGCCAGGGATCCATACCCCTGCCTACCAGACTTAGTCCACACTGTAGTCAGCTTCTCTGCTTGCAGGCCCAGTTGGAGCCAGGGACCATGCCCCTGCCACCTGGTCTCAGTCCACACCCACCAAGGCTCTGCTTGCCAGACCAATTGGAGTCAGGGGATCATGCCCCAGCCCACCAGTCTCAGTCCACCCCCATCAAGCCTCTGTTGGTGGGCTCTGTTGGAGTCAGGCCACCATGTCCCACCCGCAGGTCTCAGTCCACACCTGGAAAGCCTCTGCTCGCCAGCCCAGCTGGAGTCAGGGGACCACACCACCACCCACAGGTCTCAAACCACTCCCGACTCTGTTGGAGTAAGGGAACCATGCCCTTGCCCTCAGGTCTCAGTCCATACCCAGCAAACCTCTGCTCGAGGGTTCTACTGGAGTCAGGAGACCACTCCCTTGCCCTCAGGTCTCGGTCCACACCTGACAAGCCTCTACTCTCAGGCCCAGCTGGGGCTAGGGACCAGCCCTGCCTGCCAAACTCAATCCACATAGGGGAACTACTCTCCCATTGTGGGTACTGTCACAGCCAGGGATTCTGTAAACCCTCCTGCCAGACACAGCCCTGAATGTCAACCCCACCACTGGCCAGGCAAAGTCATAACCAGGGGACTGCTCCTCCTCCCACCAAGTGACCCTTTCTTTCCATACCCTCTTTCTTCCATACTAGTCACGGATTCCATCCTGATGGTCAGGGTCCACACTGTGCCCAGATCTCTCAGGAAAAGACCAAACACTCTGTGCTGTTCAGGGTGCAGAACTTCAGACCCTCATGTGAGGGGGGAAGGTAGAACTAGGAGTTTGGAATTGTGGGGGAAAATATCTGTTCAATTTTATGCCTGGTGGAGTAGTGTCTAGGTTCATAAGTAGGACCTCCCTGGAGAAAGAGACCTGGTATTTAGCAGCTCTCTCCAGTGAGATAAAATGAGAGGTCTTTTGTTCCCTGCTCACTGACAGAGACCCCACAGCAGGCCTCCCACTTGGGGGAGGGGTCTCCCATCCTCTAGTTGATAGGCTTTGTACCTATAATTTGTTTTCGTGAATGCTCTTCCTTGGAGTTACAGCTTGCTGAACTTCTTTCTTGGCTCAGCTCCCCACCTTTGGCTTCATAGAGTCTGGTACCATCCAGTTTTTCTCCCTCTGATCAGGAGCCACTGCTGAGGGTTGCTACAATTCAGCCATCTTCCCAGAATTCCCTAACTCCTAATCTTTAAAAGAAGGATAAAAGAATATAATTTAAAAGCTAATGTGTGGATAATATGAAATAATAAAAGTACTTATTTAATCCAAAGAAGAAAAATAGAAATAAAAGGCAAGAAAGAAAGAAAAAGTAAACGTAGAGCAGAAGGATGAGATAGAAATTTTGGTAATTACATTAAATATAATTAAATAAATAAAGAAGGAAATAAATGAAATAAAATGTATAAATGGAGTAAATACCCCAACTAAATGAAAAATCAGTGTCATACTAAACAGAAAAATCCAAATTCTGTTCTGTTTATAAGAGATACAACAAAAGTAAATGGATAGGAAAAATAATCATGCAAATAATAACCAAAGGGAAGAAAAGAAATCTTACTTTAGATAAAAAGGAATATTTCATAATTATAAACAGGTCAATAAGGCGAGGAGATATAACAATTCTAAATTTGCATGTAACTATAACATAGCTTCAAATATATGAAGCAAAATGGATAGAATTAAAGACAAAATAGGCCAGGTTCAGGAGCTTATGCCTGTAATCCTAGCATGCTGGGAGATCAACACAGGAAGATCTCTTGAGGTCAGGAATTCAAAAACAGCCTGAACAAGAGGAAGACCCTGTCCCTACAAAAAAATAGAAAAATTAGCCAAGCATTGTGCCACACACTTGTAATCCTAGCTACTCAGGAAGAAGGATCACTTGAGCCCAGGAGTTTGAGGTTGCAGTGAGCTATTATGATGCCACTACACTCTAGCTAAGGGGACAGATCAAGAACTTGTCAATGAAAAAAAGAAAAGAAAGAGAAAGAAAGAAAAAGGTGAAATAGACTGATTCGCAATCTTAATAGGGAATTTAATATACCTATCTCATAATTGATGGAGGAAGCAGACACATTCTAAAAAGCAGTAAACATATACATCATTTGAATAATATAGTCAACAAACTTGACTAAATGGGAATATAAAGACTATTGCACTGAACAATTGCAGAATACACACAATTTTTGAGTGCATATGTACATTTATAAAAATTAATCAAGTAGGGTGGTGCCTGTGGCTCAAAGGAGTAGGGCACCAGCCCTATATGTTGGAGGTGGTGGGTTCAAGCCCAGCCCCAGCCAAAAACTGCAATAATAATAATCAAGCATTTGGTCATAAAAAATGTCTCACTACATGTGAAAAGATCAAAATCATACAGAGAATCTTGTGTAACTACCATAGAATTAAAGTAGAAATCAATAAGAAAACTATAACTAGAAAATATCAAATACTTGGAAATTAAGTAAAACATTTATAAATAACCGATGGCTTAAAGAAAAAATGTCAATATAAATTAAAAATGTTGCAGACAGTCGTAGTGGCTTATGCCTGTAATCCTACCACTGTGGGAGGCCAAGGCCAGTGGATTGCTTAACATCAGGTGTATGTGGCAAGCCTGAGCAAGAGTGAGACCCCCATCTCTACTAAAAAGTAGGAAAACTGAGGCAAGAGGATAGTTTGTGCCCAAGAGTTTGAGGTTGCTGTGAGCTATGATGATGCCATGGCACTCTACCCAGGGCTACAGAGTGAGATTCTGTCCAAAAAATAATATACACACACAAATATATAATATGTATATATATGATATATACATATATATATATATATATAGTGAAGAGCTCAATTACAACTTGGACTTTACCTTAGAAGTGAAAACAATGTAATCTAAAATTTTGTACCCTCATATTAATTTGAAATTTAAAACATTTTTAAGAATTAAAAATATTTTGAACTAAATGATAATGAAAATACAACATATAAAAATGTATGGAGACAGACACAATTATAAACTTGACTCAAACTGTGTACAAAAGTAGTGCATGTAATCAAAACTCTTATATCCTTGTAACATTCTGAAATTTAAAAAAAAATTAAAAATGTATGGGATGCTAGTAAAGCAGTGCACAGAAGAAAATTTGCAGATAGATTGCATGTGTTTATGAAGGAGAAAGACTAAAAATCAATGATCTAAGTATCCATCTCGAGAACTTAGAAAAAGAACAATAAACCCAAAGGAAGCATAAAGAAGTAAATAACAAAATAAGAGCATAAATTAATAAAAAAGAAAATAAGCATTGGATGAAAATCAACAAAACCGAAAGCTGGTTCTATAAATACGCTAAAAAATTTGATAAACAACTAGCAAGAATCATTAAGGGGGAAAAAGCAGAGGAGCACAGTATCAGGCATGTAAAAGTGGCCATTCTTACCGACTCCAGAAATATTAAATATGCAATATGAAAATAAACTGATACAGTAAGAGATACAAAATCTGATTATTCCTACATCTATTTTTTAAAAATGAATCTGTAAAAAAAATTGCCACAAAAAATTCCCATCATAGAGGGCTTCACTGATAAATTCACCTATATATTTAAGGAAGAAATTATGCCATTTTCATACAAATTCTCTAGAGAAGAGAGAAAGATGACACACTAACTGTATTAGTCAGGGTTCTCCAGAATGAATAATGAATACACACACACATATATACACCAAAATATATGTATATACATATAAATTATATAAATTTTATCAAAAGCCTTTTTTGCATCTACTGAGATGATTACGTATGTCTTTTCATCAGTCTAATGCATATATATACATAGAAAGAGAGAGAGAGAGAAAAGAGAGAGGCAGACAGAGAGACAGATTTTAAGGAATTGGGTCATACAATTGTGGAGGTAGCAAGTTCAAAATCTATAGGATATGCCAGTCTGGACGTTCAGGAACGAGTTAATGTTGCAGATTGAGTCCAAAGACAGTCTCCTGGAGGCAGATTCTTTCTTCTTTGGGTGACCTAAGTCTGTTTTTCCTTAAGGCCTTCAACTGATCGAACGAGGCCCACCCACATTATGGAAGGAGATCTGCTTTATGCAAAGCTTACTTATTTAAATAATATTATGTAAAATACCTCTTCGCAGCAACATCCAGCTTGGTGCTTGACCAAATATATGGGTACCATGGTCTAACCAGAGTGATACATAAAATGAAACTTCATACTACCCCCCTTGTTTTATGATCCCACCATAATCATGATACCAAAACCTGAAAAAAATGTTATAAGAAAATAAAATCATAGGCCAATCTCTCTTATAAATACAGATACAAGAAATTTTAAACAAAATGAGAGCAAATAAAATCTGTATGTGTTGTAAGAACAGATAACACAGATGTTCTTCCCACATAAATGCAAGGGTGGATTAACATTTGAAAATCAATCAATTTGCCATGTTAATTTAAGAGAGGAAAAGACATAGATAATCTCCTAAATAGATGCAAAAAATGAATTTGATAAAATTCAACCCTCATTCATGACTTAAAAATTTTAGGCCACAGGTGGCTCCTGTTGCTCAGTGGGTAGGGCGCCGGCCCCATATACACGGGTGGTGGGTTCAAACCTGACCACAGCCAAACTGCAACAAAAAATGGCCAGGCATTGTGGTGGGTGCCTGTAGTCCCAGCTACTCGGGAGGCTGAGGCAAGAGAATCACCTAAGGCCAGGAGTTGGAGGTTGCTGTGAGCTGTGACACCACAGCACTCTACTTAGAGCGATAAAGTGAGACTCTGTCTCTTAAAAAAAAAAAATTAGGCCAGGCATGTTAGCTCATGCCTATAATCTCAGCACTTCAGGAGACCAAGACAGGAGGATCCCTTGAGCCAATGAGTTCAAGACCAGCCTAGGCAACATAGAAGGATGCCATCTCTCTAAAAAAAAAATTTCTTAACAAACCAGGAATGAAAGGGAGCTTCCTGATAAGCACTATCTATAAAAACAAATTTCATATTGAAATATAGGAACTTTCTACTTTAGATCAGTCACAAGAAAAGAATAGCCACTATTCCCACCACTTTCATTCATTACTGTACTGGCGGGGGAGGGCTAAACAAGGCAATAAGAAAAGAATGGGTGGCACTGGTGGCTCAGTGAGTAGGGCGCCGGCCCCATATACCAAGAGTGGCGGGTTTGAACCCAGCCCCGGCCAAACTGCAACAAAAAAATTGCCAGGCATTGTGGCAGGCGCCTGTAGTCCCAGCTACTGGAGAGGCTGAGGCATGAGAATCTCCTAAGCCCAAGAGCTAGAGGTTGCTGTGAGCTGTGATGCCACGCATTCTACTGAGGATGACAAAGTAAAACTCTGTCTCTTAAAAAAAAAAAAGAAGAAGAAAAGAAAAATTAAGTATAAAAATTGGCCAGGTGCTGTGGCTCATGCCTATAATCCTACCACTCCTTGTGGTCCAAGAGGGAGGATTGCTTGAGCTGGGGAGTTCACCAGCTTGAGCAGGACTGAGACCCTGTCTCTGCTAAAAATAGAAAAAGTATAAAAATTAGAAAGAGAAAAAATATTAATTTGTGCAGAAAATGATTATATGTAGAAATTACAAAAGAATCTATAAAAAATTAAAATTAATAAATGACGTTGGCAAAGTTATTTAATACAATGTCAATATATTTCTTTTTATTAAATGATAGCTGTGTACATTAATGCAATCATGGGGTACAATGTGGTGTTTTAGGGAAATTTATAGCACTGCAAGCCTTCCTCAAGAGAATAGAAAGAGAGGAAGTTAACAACTTAATGGGACATTTCAAGCAATTTGAATATATCTTTTAAAATCAGTCATATTCTTATCTACCAGTAGCAAACAATAGGAAATAAATTAAATTTTAAAACCCAGGCCTCTTAGAATAGCATTGAAAATGCACAGAATCCTAGGAATAATGCTAACAATATATATGCAAGTCTGCAGGTGAAAACCACATTCAGCTCACATTTTTAAGAAAAATTAAGGAGGACCTAAATAAATGAAAGAGCAAACCATATTAATGGAATAGAAAGCTCAATATTATAGCCTTGGTGCCTGGGGCTCAAGTGGCTAAGGCTCCAGCCACATACACCTAAGGTGGCAGGTTTGAATCCAGCCCGGGCCCACCAAACAACAATGATGGCTGCAACCAAAAAATAACCAGGTGTTGTAGTGGGCACCTGTGGTCCCAGCTACTTGGGAGGCAGAGGCAGGAGACTCACTTGAGCCCAGAAGTTGGAAGTTGCTGTGAGCTATGATGCCATGGCACTCTACCCAGGGGGACAGCTTGAGACTCTGCCTCAAAAAAAAAACTTAATATTATAAATATGCTAATTCTCACCAAATTAATCTACACATTCAGTGTAACCACAATCAAAAACCTAATAGCTGTGTGTGTGAGAGAGAGAAATTTTGAGTATTTTAAAAATCTATATAAAAATCCAAAGGCCAAAGAATAACCAAGACAATCTTGAAAATGAACAATAAAGATTTATATTGCCAAATATCAAGTTGTGTTAAAAAGCTACAGTAAAAAGGCACAAGGACATTGATGCCAGGACAAACAAATAGACCAATGAACATAATAGGAAATCCAGAGGTATATTCATACATACATGGCAATATAATTTATCACAAAGGTGATACTTTAATGCAGTAGGGAAAGAACGGTCTTCTCAATAAATGGTTCTGGGTCCATTGCATATCTATATGGGAAAAAAAATGGAATTTTGACCCTAAAGTCACAGCATATACAAAAATTAATTCTAGGTGAATTGTAAGTCTAAATATGAAAGTCAAAGTAGTAAATCTTCCAGAGGATTATGTTGGTAATCTTCATGATCCTATCATCCAGGAAATTTTCTTTAAAATTATAAAATAAAATTAAGAAAAATATTAATAACTTTCTCTTTATCAAAAGATACCATTATGTAGTGAAAAATCAAGCCATACAACCTTAATATTAAATTTGATGATGGAGGCTGGGCATAGTGGCCCACACTTGTAATCCCAGCACTTTGGGAGGCTGACATAAAAGGATCACTGGAGCCCACGAATTCAAGACCAGCCTGGGCAATATGGCAAGACCCTGTCTCTACAAATAATTTCAAAAATAGTCTGGTATAGTGGGACATGCCTGTAGTCCCAGATACTTGAGAGGCTGAAGTAGTATTGCTTGAGCCCAGGAATTTGAGGTTACAGTGAGCTATGATCAGATCACTGGATTCTAACCTGGGTGACAGAGTGAGACACTAAAAAAAAAAAAATTGATGATAGGGTGGTGCCTGTGGTTCAGTGGGTAGGGCACCGGCCCTATATGCCCAGGGTGGCAGGTTTGAACCTGCCCCAGCAAAACTGCAACAACAACAACAAAAATAGCCAGGCATTGTGGCGGGTACCTGTAGTCCCAGCTATTCAGGAGGCTGAGGCAAGAGAATCACCTAAGCCCAGGAGTTGGAGGTTGCTGTGAGCTATGACACCACAGCACTCAACCAAGGGCGATAAAGTGAGACTCTGTCTCTAAAAAAAAAAATTTTTTTTAATTGATGATAAAAAAAAAAACACTTGATGATGATACCTTAATCCCATCAAAGAAGGTATATGCAAAATTCTAAGTATAATAATAAGAAGAATCCAGAAGTATGGTAAAGAAATAATATGTTATGGGTGGCACCTGTGGCTCAAAGGAGTAGGGCGCAGGCCCCATATACCAGAGGTGGTGGGTTCAAACCCCACCTCGGCCAAAAACTGCAAAAAGAAAGAAAGAAAGAATATGTTACAACATATTAATCAATTGCTACGATGAGAATTCAGTCATTTCAGTCTCAATGTCTCTCTTACACTTATTTTACTTTATCCTTATATTATTTTCTCTATTTGCAGTCAGTAACTTTTTTTCTGAGACAGAATCTCACTATGTCGCCCTGGGTAGAGTGCTGTGGCATCACAGCTCACAGCAACCTCTAACTCTTGGGCTTAAGCAATTCTCTTGCCTCAGCCTCCCAAGTATCTGGGACTATAGGTGCCCACCACAATGCCCAGATATTTTTTGTTACAGTTGTCATTAATATTTAGCTCAGTGCATGTGGCTGGCACTGTAACTACTGTGCTACATGCACTGAGCCATTAGTAGACTGTTCTTAGATGCAGTAATTTTATATTCTCTCATTGAAGATATCACATGAAAAAAATGGAGACTTTACAGCCTTTGTATTAACGTGGATGGAAGTGGAATACATTATTCTTAGTAAGCATCACAAGAATGGAGAAGCATGAATCCTGTGATGACTCAGGCCCCTTGATTCCCCACTAAGACCAGTGGGGAACAAGCCCCCTACCCTTGAGACTTCTCCTGAGTCTCTCTGTCCCAGCCCCCTCAAGGGTGGAGAAGCTTAAAGATAAAGAAAAGAAGAAGAGAGGGGTTGATGCCAGAGAAAAAATCCCTTGGTGGAAAGTCCCGAGTTCTTTGGAAACTTTCTCAATTCATGTACCCCTGCTTTGAATTTTGTACCCCCAATGTGATTTGCTTATATGAGCTAAATCAGCATGTACCCCTGCCACCCTGAGTTGTGTAACCCCTTATGAGCTAATGTATGTACCCCGCCTTATGATCCCTGAGTTATGCTGAGTTGTTATGAGCGAATACATTGTACCTTTACCTTGTGACCCCTGAGCTATGCTGAGTTGTGTCCTACCCGCAATGATTTAGCTTCAGTACAAGTTTGCTTGCTTCAGCAATATTTACAGTATATAAACCCCTTTGATTTGCCATTTAGGGCTGCTTGTTGGCCACAACAACAGTCCCCTGCAGGTGTATCAAATTATCAAGAAATTCTTATTGATTAATTGCATCAGAAGTGGGGTCCGACTTTCTCTCTCAGTCGTATGAGTTACAACAATCCTATGTACTCAATTTTGATATGAGGACAATTAATGACAATTATTGACATGGTGGAGGTAGGGGAAGAGGAGAGCAGAGAGAGGAAGCAGGAGGGAGGAGTGGGGAATGGAATAGCAGAGAGAGGGAAGGGGGTGTGGGGTCTCAGTGTGTGCCACACCTTTTGGGGGCAAGACATGATTATGTAAGAGGGACTTTACCTAACAAATGGAATCAGTGAAACCTGGTTTCTTGTGCACTCAATGAATCCCTAACAATAAATTTTTTAAAAAGAGAGAGATAAAGTAATCAACTGTGTGTTGAAAAGTCATATCCAGGTATGTAACTCAGCCCCTTGAATTTGCTTTCTGTCTTTCTCTGCCTCACTTCCCTTTCTCCTCTCTCTTGTCTCCTTGTACTGTACATTCCAACAGTGTCACCAGGTAAACTCTTACCCCAAGCTCTGTTTTCTAATCCCAAGCTAAGAAACCACATAAATTATTAATTGTATTTGAAATAAAATGAGCTCTGAAGTATAGGACTTCACAAATAGTAGATCAGTGTGCCATGCCTCAAAAGCAGCAACCATAAAAATAATGTTTCTATTTATAGGGAAAAATAACATTTTCTGAATAGTCAAAGGCTAAAAGAATATAAATTTTCTTCTGCAGAGAATACTGTCTGGGGAAAGATAAGTGTTGGGAATACATGTCAACTTTGTAATATACTTTTGTGTTAATACAAAAAATTTAAAAGAAACTATTGAAATGTGTTTATAAAAAGCTGGAAGGGAATATGAGTCTATTTTTATAACTTAGAGGTTGTTCAGCATGACCCAAAACCTACAAGCTGTAAAGGGAAAATATGTAAGATTTGACCACCTGTAGGTAATCACTTCTAAAGGAAAAACATGACCAAACCAAACTGAATTAGATATCCACCAAGTTCTCCTACTTCAAGGGCAGAAACTTCTAGCTGAAGTTGGCTGAATTCTGTGATTGCTAAATAAACAACTTTCTATGATGACTTGGTCTCTAGTGTAGATTGATATTTGGGAGAGAATATTCTGAGCAGCAAACACTAAGTATCTGGTCTGCTTGATAATTACATTTTCTATAATAACAAATTCTCATTCTGCTTTTTAGTTTCAAAAGGAAATTTCACCTGATTTGATAACATGTTATATCCTCTGCAAACTTAAAAATGCTCAATAAACAAGGAGGCTATATCACCCAAAACGATGGTTGTATTCCACCTACACTTTTGTTTTTGTCATTGTTCTTTTTGTTGAGAGTCTCACTATGTTGCACTTGGGAGAGTGCTGTGGTGTCACAGCTAACGGCAAACTCCAACTCCTGGGCTTAAGTGATTCTCTTGCCTTAGCCTCCCAAGTAGCTGGGACTACAGGCGCCTGCCACAACACCCAGCTATTTTTTTTGTTGTTGTTGCAGTTGTCATTGTTGTTTAGCAGGCTTGGGCTGGGCTCAAACCCACCATCTTCTTGTATGTGGCCAGCGCCCCACTAACTGAGCAACAGGCACTGAGCCTCCACCTACACTCATTTTTTAAATTGTGAATGGTCTGTGGCTCAAAGAGTAGGGCACCGGCCCCATATACCAGAGGTGGTGGGTTCAAATCCAGCCATGAACAAAAACTGCAAAAAAAAAAAAAAA
>NW_003852663.1:605607-607306 GCF_000181295.1 Otolemur garnettii | reverse complement strand
GGAGTGGAGTTCCCCTGCTCGGGACAGCCACAGAAGTACTTGCTAGAGCTTAGTGCACCCCCACTGGTGGCAGCGGATGAGTTCCCCACTCTGGGAGGGCCTAGAACTGCTTGCTAGAGCCACGCACTCCACTGGCGGCAGAGAAGAACCCCGCCCCAGGGCTCTGGGCAGGTCCAGAACTGGTTGCTAGAGCCGCAAGCCTCCCCTCCAGGCAGCCACAGAAGTACTTGCTAAAGCCTAGCGCACCCCCGCGGATGGCTGTGGACGAGTCCCCCACTCTGGGAGGGCCCAGAACTGCTTGCTAGAGCCGTGTGATCCACGGGCAGCAGAGTAGATCCCTGCTCCAGGGCTCTGGGCAGGCACAAAACTGCTTGCTAAAGCCGCACACCTCCTGCTGGTGGCAGGTGGCAGCAGAGGACTTCCCACTGCTCTGGGCAGGCACAGAATCACTTGCTAGAGCCCCACACACCCCCACAAGTGGCAGCGGATGAGTCCCCCACCCTGGGAGGGCCCAGAACTGCTTGCTAGAGCCACACACCCCACGGGCGGCAGAGTAGATCCCTCCTCCAGGGCTCTGGGTGGGCATAGAACTGCTTGCTAGAGCCGCACAACTCCTGCAGGCTGCGGGTGGCCACAGAGGATTTCCCCTGCTCTGGGCAGGCACAAAACTACTTGCTAGAGCCTCGCACACCCCGCGGGCAGTGGCAGAGGAGTCCCCCACTCTGGGAGGACCCAAAACTGCTTGCTAGAGCTGTGCACCCCACAGGCGGCCGAGGAGATCTCTGCTCCAGGGCTCTGGGTGGGCCCAGAACTGCTTGCTAGTGCCATGGGTGTCCTATGGGCAGTGGTGGAGGAGTCCTCCATTCCAGGCAGACCCCAAACAGCCTTCTAGAGACACGCACACCCCACGGGGGCCAGTGGAGGAGTTCCTTGCTCCAGGCACCTGTGCTGGGTGGGCCCAGAATTGCTCGCTAGAGCCACGTGTGCCCTGCAGGAGGAGGTGGAGGAGTCTAGTGCTCTGGGCGGGCCAAGAACTGTTTATTAGAGCCATGTGTGTCCCACAGATGGAGGTGGAGGAGTTCCCCACTCGGGCTCCCAGGCTGGGAGGGAATAGATCGGCTTGCTAGTGCTGCACACGTCCAACAGGCCACAGTGAAGGAGTCCTCCACTCCCCCCAGCTACTCTGGTGGGGCCGAACTAAGACTGATCTGGTCGCTTGCGTACCCTACACTACCGCTGCCATTCCCCCACCCCCCGACTGCTCCAGGGTGCTGAACTAGGACTGACCCGGCTACTGTCAGTCTCCTGCCCACTGGTTGCCCCAGTAGGCTGAACGACGTCTAATCTGGCCACGCACACTCCCGTGCAGCAACTACCGTTCCACTGCAACCCAGTTGCCCCAGTACCCAAGAACTGGGAGTAGACAACAGACACACTCTACCTCTCTCTCTGGGAAACCAGAAGAAGCCACCAACTGAACAGTTCTGATAAGGCCTCCAAACAAGGTAAACTCAGAATGGGGGGGAATCAGCGGAAAAACTCTGGCAACTCAAATAACCAGAATAGATCAACTCCCCGAAGGAAAAATGGGGCAGACGTAATTCAAGACCCCATCCACAAGCAAATGACTGAAATGTCAGAAATCGAGTTCAGAACGTGGATAGCAAATAAGATTAACAGAATGGAAGAAAGGAAGGAA
>NW_003852663.1:585911-598519 GCF_000181295.1 Otolemur garnettii | reverse complement strand
CTATTCGTTCTAAGTAATACCAGGTGTGGGATGTCAAGAGTACATGCAGTGCACCTACAGCCACGCCAGGCTAAGACTAGCTCCTTCTCACTCTTGGCTCTGTTCAACAAGGCTTCCAAAAGATCCTGGCAGCAAGTCACACCTGGAGTCACCTAAAGACCACAGCAATGACAGTTATTATTCTGTATTAAATGCCCACTGGTACATGGCTTTGTGCCATGGAAATTTAACTGTCACTCCGGGAGACACAGAAGCAGACAGAGGCTACCACCAATGATCTCCCAGGAGGAGGAAATAAAGACAGAAGTGCCAGGGAGGGAGAGGAAAGAATGAGAAGGAACAGGGGAGGGGAAAAGGTGCAGATGGTCACTGGTCAGGCTTGTGCCTGCCTGGATGAGGCTTTTTATTAAGTTAACCTCATTTTCTCTCCAGTATAAAAGTCACTCTGCACCTCATCTTTGACATAGCAACACAGAAGTTACTATTATTGGCTCCATACCCAAACTGCTCACCCTATCTATCACACAGGTACAGCAAGATAAATAGCATTTTCTGTTTCCTCAACTGAGTTTCACCTACTGGCAATTCCTGAGACTTTACTCTTTACATCTTGCTGTGTAGGTATCTATAAAGTTTTAGGTCCAACACAAAGAATCTCATCTCTATCTTCATCAAGGGGTGGTTTTGTGTGGCATACCTATAGAGGTATTATACAAGCGTTTGGCTTCATACAAAACACTTTTTTTTCCCTCACTTTGTTGCCCCAGGCTAGCGTGCCTAGGTAGCCACCTAGCTCACAGCAACTTCAAACTCCTAGGCTCAACCTCCTCCTACCTCAGCCTCCTGAGCCCTACAGGCGCCAACCACTATGCCTTGCTAATTTTTCTATTTTTAAGTAGAGACAGGGTCTCCCTCTTGCTCTGGTTGGTCTCAAACTACTGAGCTTCAGCACTCCTCCCACCTGGGCCACCCCAGAGTGTTAGGATTACTGGCTGAGCTACCACACCCTGCCCATGCTAAGCGATTTTAAAGCAATCAATTATTCAAGTCTGAAGCCACTAGCCCTGTCTCTTACAAATAGAGACCTCTTGGAAATTTTACCTTTTTACCTAACATTGAGTATTAAATACATCTTTACATTTTTCTAATTGACTAGAAACAAAACTTCATTGATCTAGAATGACTTTGATTTTAAAATACAGCATTATTTTATATACCACTAAGAAAGAAAAAACACTTCTAATTAAACTAGGACGCAGTATTAAAGTGCTGTCAAATGTAAGATGTATCATGACTATGGAGATACTAAATTGTGAAAAAAAGTCTATCTTATGGTCAATAAATACAATTGTGCTACTTAGTACCATGACAATAGTTAACGTAAATTGAAAATTCCATTTTGAGGCCACTGAGTAACACTGGAAAATACAGAGTATATTTATAATGAATTTCTTGAAAATTGGTAGCGAAATTTTAAAAAGAGCATTTAAAAGACATTCACAGGGAATTTGGGAAACCCCCAAAATGTATGTGTAGTCTCAGAATTTCAGCAACATTATTTTGAGGAAATATTGACTTAGACTTCATGTCTAAATCACAGTAACATTGCCCAGACATCAGAGATGTTGTAGAAATTGATGAGATCACATCAAGGAAGTATTTTCAGTTATTAGAAGGGAACAAAAACTCTATTCCTCAGAGGAATCATTTTAACAATTTATTTACTAATTGCCACTTATATATGGTAGAATTACACCTTAAAGGAAAAATGTAAATCTAAAAGTATCAACTGCCTTATAGGAAGCTAAGGGTGTTCACGTTCTGTAATTAACTGTGACGTTCTAACACGTTACCATTTTGCTTTTTTTTTTTTTTTGAGACAGAGCCTCAAGCTGTCCCCCTGGGCAGAGTGCTGTGGCATTACAGCTCACAGCAACCTCCAAGTCCTGGGCTCAAGCAAGTCTCCTGCCTCCGCCTCCCAAGTAGCTGGGACGACAGGCGCCCGCCACAACGCCCGGCTATTTTTTGGTTGCAGCCATCATTGTTGTTTGGCGGGTCCGGGCTGGGGATTCGAACCCGCCACCTTAGGTGTACGTGGCTGGCACCTTAGCCGGTTGAGCTATAGGCGCCGAGCCAACATGTTACCATTTTGCATACATTACTTCAATGTGATGTTATTCACATCTCCACGATGCATCTATCATTTTAACATGTCTCCCTGTTTGTTCTACGGATTTTCCACTCAGTATTTTCCATTCTCCCATTCCATCATCTTCTTATCTGTAGCCAACATTTTTCTTTCCCAACAATTACACAACAACTCAGTGTCCATTATAGATCAGAAACCATAGGTGCGAATAAGAGATTAAAATACTAAATTCGCACGTTATCATTTTACTCATAAGTAGCTACTCTTTTAATTTGGGTATACAGGCTTTCAGAAGTTTTAATGCACATAAATGTTTTATACTTCTCAAATGTGGGAGATCCTATGTATACAGTCATGTAACCACCTCTACCATTTAAAATCGTGCACTGAGCTTTTCCATATACATAAATGTAGATGTTGGTGTTCATCAATATTTTCAACAGCTAATATTTTAACCAACTGCCTATTTTGAGACACTTGGGTCATTTACAACTTTTCACCCTTCAAAACAGTTTGAAGATGCACAACTTTGTACAAGCTATTTGATTATTTCCTAAGGACAAATTTCTACAAGTGGAATTACCAGTCACATGTACATTTTGAAGGCTTCTGAAGCTTGTATCCCAAAGGCCTTTGTACCACTGTACACTTCCATCTACAGTTTGGAAGTGCATGCCCCCCCATGCCCTCACGACCCTCCCCAACACTATGGGGTGGGAGACAGGGGAATCTTTTCCCATGTGGATCCCAACAGTACTCTCCACGGCTCCATAAAGGACCCACCTTAACCAGCATCATAGAAGAAATCTGATATAAGCACTAAAACTTATTCTTTATTCTTGTTATTTCAAATACCTATCTGATTCACATACATAGACACCATAATTGGATAAGAAAGAGGATGTTTTCCTATCAAATGTCCCCAGACTTCAGCATGACACAGTTCTCCACGTGACAAAAAAAAAAAAAATCTTTACTCCTATATTTGTTGAAATAAAAGAGAAAAAAGAAATGTCTCCAGACCTCTAAAATAAAATTGCCCCATGTATGTCCCCAGAGTAGATCCCAGCACTTACTGGTTCAAATCCTTTCTTTAACATTCCCACAGCCACCAGTGAAATTTCATGTCTTTGTCATCTCGTGCCTGGACTATTGTGGTCACTTTCTTTTTCTTTCTTTTTTTGAGACAGTTTCACTATGTTGCCCTCAGTAGAGTGCTGTGAGGTCACAGCTCACAGCAACCTCAAACTCTTGGGCTTAAGCAATTCTCTTGCCTCAGCATCCCAAGTAGCTGGGACTACAGAGGCTCACCACGCCTGGCTATTTTTTGGTTGTAGTTGTCATTGTGGTTTGGCAGTCCTGGGCTAGATTCGAACCCACCACCCGCCAGCTCTGGTATATGTGGCTGGCACCCTAGCTGCTGAGCTGCAGGCACTGAGCCCTTCTGAACCTCTTTAATACTATCCTTTAAGCCCAGCTTTCTTAAGTGTCCCCCTCCACTGTAAAAATTTCCCTGAGCACTGTAGCTGGCACTAATGGGAAGCATCGAATCGTGATCAGTTGCTCTCAGTTTTGTTACTCTCTCTTTGTTTCCATACATTTTGCTTGTCCAAATAGATCATAAACTCAAGAACAAGGGCAATTTTTTTTCCTGCTGCTTTAAACACAACTTTATTGATGAAACACAGTCTTAGATTAACAAAAGTAAACCAATACAAAAGTACAGCTTATTTATGATGTACAATTAACTTGCTGTCAGTTTAGGTAGAAAAAAAAGAGTACAAATATCGCAATTTAAGTAGCAAGATCAAATCAACATAACAAGGTCAAATCAACAAATTCATTCTTTGTACAAGCTCTAATATTCATCTGGCATCTTAAAAGGGTCCAGCCTAAATGAACCATCACAACCAGCACCAATCACTGTTGAGGATCTATGATACTCATTATTCCAAAATAGTAGCTGAAAGGATCTCTTTGCCACATAAGCAGAGTGCAAGCAAAGATTTACAAAATACAGAGTTTGCAGGTGCAAACTTAAAAGGTTGCCGCCACACTGTTTGGAATAGACTCCAAATTAGAGTTTGGTTAATACTTTTAGGACCTTTACTTTCACCACCAGATCTTTGTGATTTGCTAATGCTTTGATTTTCTTGACACAAACTCCAGATTCTTTGAATAAGAAAAAAAGTGAACTTCTGCTGAATTCCTTCCTGGATGATGCAAGCCCTTCACTTTTTATGTTGTCATTTATATTCTCAAATAGAGTAAGGATATTAAGAAGAATCTCTCTATCCCATTCTTTATTAAAGAGGGAAATCAATTCTGATGGTACTTTACAACTGACTAGTTCTCTCGTCATAGCTGGATTTTCGGTGAAGTTTATAATTAGTTTCATAATCTGTATCTTGGTGAAGTGATTTCCCAGGAATAACAAAGCAAAAAAGTCTGGAAAAGAATAGGAAAGCAAATGTTGGTAATGATTAGTCACAGTCATGTTGGTTAACAGTCTTAGACCAGCCATCTGCACAGCTGAGTCCAAGCGACAGACCATGGTGTCATCACACACTTGACTGATATACGTCTTAATTTTGCCCTGATTTTCAGCATTCACACTCAAGTTATTAAGGGCATTGTAAGTCTTTTCCCTAATAATAGGATCTTTTGTTTTTATCAGTTTTGCAATAATCGGGACACCACCCAATTCACGTATGGCATTTTGATTAAATGAATATGCTGCATTGTTACCCAGAGTGACCAAGGCTACTTCTTGAGTAAAAGGATCATTTGTTCTGTCTAGGATATTAAGGACCTTTTGAAGGTCAGGAGCACTCAGAATATCATCAATTTTATAAGGAAAGTTGAACTTGCCCCTGCGGACAGGCCATGTTGTAGCTGGAGTCCTGGTGCTCTTACTTCGGGTCTTTCCCTTGGATTTTCCACTTGACCTGCCCCCAGCCCTAGCCCCACTCCTGGAGGGGTGGCAGCCTCCACCCCTGCCTCCTGGGCAAGGTAAACTTGGTCCCAGGGTCCTGTTCCCAGAGATGGTACCCACCCTGCCCCCTCTGCCTGCCTTTGCGCTTGCCTGTTCCTTCAGTGTACTGAAAAGGGCTTTGGCCTTGGCCTCTAGGCCACCTCCACTCTGAGATGCTGAGCGGGACTCCTCTTTAACACCTGCTCCACTCTCAAGTCCCAAACTCACCTCAGCTTTGGCGTTCGAGTAACCCTGAACTTTGGCCCCAGACCCTGCCCCAATGTTAGCCTTTACTCCTTTTCCAGTCTCAGTTGCAGCCTCTGACGTGTCACTGGACTCCTGGTCGTCATCCCAGATTTTCTCATTCTCATCTCTTCCCCAGGTCAGTCTATACACGCAGTAGCAGGCACCAGCCCCGATGACAACACCAGCAGCCACGCAGCCAGCTTCCCGAGTGCGGCCCATGGTACAGCCTGGGAGAATCTCTTAACCTAGGCACTGAACAGGTCTGCTCTGGCCCACAGGGGAGCAGAGTCTTCGGCTACGGCTGACTGGCTTTGCTGCAGCACAGAAAACACCACCTAGGAAAAGAAAGATTTCAGGCTTCAGGCTCTTCCTCCTTTTGTGCCTTTGCATGCAGACAGACTGACGAACGTACAAAAACTCAGGTATACTGGCAGGGACTCAGGCCTTGGTATCTAGATCACTGACCCCTTTCCTTTATCTAATTTTGGAAATGTTGCCCACTTCCAGGTTCCCCAAGCTCACATTCCCCTGCCCAACCCAGAACATTAAAGTATTTGACCAGTTCGTACCACTCCTGCCCTTCCAGATGTCCTGGGAGCAGTGGCTCCCTCACGTACACCCACAGAGGTCCAGGCAGTTTCTTCCTTCTCTTTCTTGCCTCCAAGTGCACTATGTCCTGCAAACCTGCAGACAAGGAGGGGGTACTGAGTGTTCATGGAACATGTAGACATCACCCAGGACTGGATGGGGCACATGTCCCTCTTCTGAATCCCTACCCCTTGTCCTGCATTGCCCAGTGTTTCCCACCTTTAGGTAGCCCCTCTCCTCACGGATCTGAGGAATTGAAATTAATTTTCTCCCTCCCTCCTCCTCCAGTAATCCTCTCCTTCAAACCTTTTGCCCCACCCCAGTCAGTCATATCCTTTGAAGGTGGCGCCACATTCCCTTCTTTGTAACAAAATCAATGGTGGCGAAGTGAGAATATCTAGAAGCTACACAGGCGTGAAATGCTTAAAAGTCTCTAACTCCATCCATCCCTCTGCCATCCCCAACATCTGAAAGGTACCAGGACAACCGCCCCCTAATTACACCAATTTCCACTGATTGGGACAGTGACTTTCCTCCCTTACCTTGGTTTCTGCCTGTGCTAAAGCTAAGTACTAGCAAGCTCTGAAAGTGTTTGGTGGACAGACCAACACCGAGGACACTGTACCCCAAACAGTATTTGGAGTAATGCCCTCACCACCCCTACTCCAGAACTGGCCTGACACCCACCCCCTCCCAGCTACTTTCTTCCCTGTCTAGTACCGGAAAAGCATTTTCTTTGTGCAAGCTCGGAAATGGTAGAGAGAGGAAGCTTTGAAGGAAGGAAGGAGGGGGGAGAAGGAGGAGGTCCGTGGACCAACTGGAATTTGCTGAGGTCATCATCCTCCATCCCAGGGGTCCCCAAAGCATGCCATCACCCTCCCTCTGATCTACTTATTTCTAGACAGTTTTCTTCTTTCTGCTCCTAGGGCTGGATTGGCCTTCAGGCACGAGATGTACCGACACAAGTGACACAGCTGAGACAGACGGCTCAGCGAACAGAACTTCGGAGAGTCCCAATACCCGCTTTTCCTGGGTATTTTAGGGTCCTGTCAAATGGATCTTATCTTTCTACCTTTTTGTCTTTCACCTTAGCCCCGCTTCTCTGGACTCCCCTAACACCAGCCCCTTCGCTACACAGCGTCCACGCGCCCCTCTCCCCGTCCTTCTGCCCACCTCCCGCCCAGCGGTCAGCCATTTTCCCAGCAAAACACACCCCTTTCTAACCACTGGAAGGGAGGGTGGAGCGAGGGCCTAAGGAAAACCCGAGGAAAGAAAGCAGGCCAAACCAAACAATCTCTTCGTCCCTCTCTTCAACACACCCTACCCCCCATCACAACCGGTGCTCCTGTAGGCACGGTTAAGTTCTTTTTCCTGCAAAAAGTGGCAGGGAGTTTGATGGAGAGTTAATAATGGGTCCAAATTAAGGCGAGGATCTCAGCCAACCACACCCTTCCGGGGGCCGCGGGCAATTCCAGCTTTACACTGACCTGCTGGGATTCGAGGCAGATTACTCCTTTGTTCCAAAAGGCATAGCGCCTTACTGAAAGACAAAGGGAATGACAGACACGTAACCGCAGGAGTCTGGCTTGGTTGATGGACCAACACACAGGACAAGCATCCAAATACCTGCCCTCCCGGATTCAAGGCCCTGGATGCCAAAGCACCACCCCACCCCACCCCCGCGCCTTAGTCTGGGATCTCCTCTGATACCCGGCCCCAGGGGCCACTGTTTTTGTTCTAGGAAGGGCGAGGGAAACTGCAAGAGTGTGAGAAAGCGGGCTGGGTTCCCCCTTCAGTCTCCACCCTGCGCTGACCGTACCGCAGGGATCCCCAGGCAGCGCCCATCCACACACAGACCTGCTGGACTCCAGGCATATACCGCCTTCTCCTTCCCCCGGCCACAGGCCCGCCTTCCGGGCAACAGGGAGAGGGCCACAGGACCAAACGAAGACCAGGATTAGAAGGACTTCTGTACACGTCGTCTCCTGCTCTCGTGAGGGCCACGTCATCCGCGAGATCGGGACCCCAATTACCCCTCCCACCAGCAGTGCGGCAGAAGCCGGCCCTCCCCCTTTCTACCCTGCCACACCAGGTCCTGCCACTCATTTTCCTCTTTACCAAACCAGGAGACCAGAAATACCTTCTTCTTGTCGTTGGGATTTGCCTTTCTTTGGTTAACAGGGAGAGACAGCATCTGCTCCCTTGTCTTTTGGCTTTTTCCTCCTCTTTGAGGAATATTTTTTCCTTTTCTGTACTCCGAATGCAACTGCCTCTCCCTTCACCACCGAATTCTATCATTTTTCTCTCCACTCCTATACCAAATGGGGGGCGGGATCTCAGAAAATGAGACCGATAGTGAGAGTATCTTGCTTAAACTTTTGTTCATGTCTTAAAAGTCAGTAATTGGATTACTTTTATATTGAGAAAATGAAGTGATGCTATTTTCACTTGAGTAGAAAAGAATCTAGGTGGGAGGGAAAATCCCAAAAGGCCTCATTAATTTCATTATATTTATTTGTAACGCAAGGAAAATGTTTCTGCTAGTTATAGCCAAATAGTAGCTTTCAAAACGTACTACTAATCTGTTTTAAAACTGAAAATTTATACATGATCTATGAATTAGTCCACGAACAGACCACCAGTTGTCTAATTCTGGCCACTTTACACAAATGATTCATTACTTTTTCTACTTTTGCATCAACTTGCAATTTGATAAAAGCAACACAATCCTGTCTTGTTTAATTAAAGCAAAACATTTGTTTAATGTCCCAAAGTCTTGACTGGCTATTATGTGAGCCTCTTGTGATTTGATGAGTACTCTGAACACCTGCCACTGGATGAATTCCAGTCTCCTAAAGCTGAGGCAGCTGAAACTGTGAGGCGCACAGAGAAGGTCTGATCCTCCCTGCAGGGTCAAAAGAGGGAGAAGGTGCTGCCCTCGCGCTCCTCCCACATTCCAGAGCCTCACATCCTCAGAATTCAGGCAACAACAGCAGTAACCACATTTAGCTCTTTCTCTCCCCCCTCCCTTCAATTTCCCACAGAGACAACTCAGCGATGCAAAGAAAGGAATACTCTTCCTACCTACCCTTTCGCCCTGTTCACCGTGAGTGACCAGGTGGATGTAGCTACTAATACTGTGTGCTGCCACCACCTGGCCTAAGAAGTGCAGCCAGCTGGGGCTCTCACCTCTGGCTTCCTTAACTCCAGGACACACAGGGAGAGCCTAAACTTTTTGCGCGGTCGCCGCTTGCCCGTTCACATCCACCTTGCTGCCCCTTCCCCCAAATGTACGCCTGGCCCAAGGAACAATCCCCACTGACCACGCTGATTAACTTATAATAGGCATTCTCTCCTAATCAATTCTGCAGATCACTTAAAATTATGCGCATACATACTTTCGTTTTATTAGGGAAAGGATTCATAGCTCTCATCAGATTCTAAGAGGCATGTATGACTTTAAAAAATAAGGACTACTCTCCTACAAAAAAAAAAAAGAGAGATATCTCTTTTAAGAGGACATCTTAAAAGATGTCTTAAAAGAGGACATCTCTCACCTAAGAGGCACAATGTACATAGGTACACAATACTAAGGGTACACAGCACACCTCCTGGGACAAACACAAAATGTAACCTAATCATTTATAACCTCATATTAATCTGATTTTTTTTTTAAAAATCACTGCTAACTTTTCAAATGATTCCTATCAGGTTTTGTTGTTAGTTCACATATATATGAACAAAAATATATATGGAGATACACTATACATGTGTGTACACATATACCATTCTAAAATAATTTGAGATTATACTATGTGCACTATTCTGTAAAACATTTTTTTCCTAATATATCACATATATCTTTTTATAACATACATTAATACTCTGTAGTGTGGATTTAGCAGAATTTAACCAATATATTACTGATTGATGTTTACCCTCTTTCCAATCTTTATTACAAAAATGCTGCAATGAACATTTCTGTATACTTATATTTGGGGAATTATAGGATAAATTCCTGAAAGCAAAATCACCATGACAAAATGGATGTTCATTTTAAATTTTACCCATGGTGCCATTTTCACCTCTTTTTTTTTTTTAAAAACAGAGTCTCACTTCGTCGCCCTCAGTAGAGTGCCGTAGTGTCATAGCTCACAGCAACCTCAAACTCTTGGGCTCAAGTGATTCTCTTGCCTCAGCCTCCTGAGTAGCTGGGACTATAGGTGACCATCACAATGTCCAGCTATTTTTAGAGATGTGGTCTCGCTCTTGCTCAGGATGAAATTTTCACCTCTTAAATTTTGATAGATTAGATAGATAGATAGATGGCATATATATATAATATATACACATATATGTATATGTATATATTGTACATTGTGCTCCAAAATTTTTAATTTTTTTCATTATAATAAGATTAAGCATCTTCTCGGAAGTTCCTTGATCATTTATATTTCTTTTTCTATGAACTGTCCTCACTTTTTCACTACATTATCTTTTTCTTCTTAATATATGATAACTTTCTATAAATTACCTGAGTCCTTCGACTGTCATAGGTGCTGTAAATATTTTCCCAATTTATACTCTTGTTTGGACTTCTACTATATAGAATTTTTCATCTTTATGTACAAAGTTTATCAATTTTTTTCTTTTTTTTTTTTTTGAGACAGAGCCTCAAGCTGTAACCCTGGGTAGAGTGCCATAGCCTCACAGCTCACAGCAACCTCCAACTCCTGGGCTCAAGCGAGTCTCCTGCCTCTGCCTCCCAAGTAGCTGGGACCACAGGCGCCCACCACAATGCCCAGCTATTTTTTGGTTGCAGCCAACATTGTTGTTTGGCGGGCCCTGACTGGATTCGAACCCGCCACCTTAGGTGTATGTGGCTGGCGCCTTAGCCACCTGAGCCACAGGCGCCGAGCCTATTAATTTTTTTCTTTACATTTTGTGGGTTTTCTGTTTTGCTTAAGAAGACCTGTACTACCCTTTTTTTTTTTTTTTTTGAGATGTGGTATGTCTCTGTTGCCTGTCTCTGAGTACAGTGGTGTCATTATAGTACGCTGAAACCTCAAACTTCTGCCCTCAAGTGATCCTCCTGCCTTTGTCTCCCTAAAGAACTAGGATTACAGTCATGACCCACTGCACCCAGCCTTGTATTTTCCTCTGTTTTTTCATGTTTCATTTTATATCTAAATTTTTGGTCCATATGGAATTATTTTTTCCATATGGTTAGCAAATTGTCCTAATGCTAATTATCAAATAATCCCCTCTTTAACTCACTGATTTAAAATGCCACATTTATCATGACTTTATTTTTCTTTTTCTTTTTTTTTTTTTTTTTTGAGAGAGAGTCCCTCTATGTTACCCTCAGTAGAGTGCCATGGCATCACAGCTAACAGCAACTCAAACTCTTGAGCTTAAGTGATTCTCTTTGCCTCAGCCTACCAAGCAGCAGGTACTACAAATGCCCACCACAAAGCCCAGCTATTTTTGTTGTAGTTGTTGTTGTTTAGCAGGCCCGGGCCAGCTTCAAACCTGCCAGTCTCAGTGTATGTGGCTGGCACCCTAACCACTGAGGCATTGGGCGCAAGCCCATCATAATTTTCATAATCTAAATAGCCACATATATTTGGATCTAGTTCTTGACTCTTTATTATATTCTTTTACTCTACTATTTATTATTATTATTTTTTAACACAGAGTCTCAAGCTCTCACCCTAGGTAGAGTGCCATGGTGTCACAGCTAACAGCAACCTCCAGCTCTTGGGGTTAAGCAGTCTCTTGCCTCAGCCTCCCAAGTAGGTGGGACTACAGGTGCCCACCACAACACCTGTCTATTTTTTGGTTGTAGTTATCCTTGTTGTTTGTCCTTGTTGTCCTCCAGTGTATGTGGCTGGTGCCCTAGCCACTGAGCCATATAGTGCTGAGACTTTATTTCTTTTCTTTTTTATTAAATCACAGCTGTGTACATTAATGCAATCATAGGGTACAATGTCCTGGTTTTATATATTTTCATCAAACTGGTTAACATACCCTTCCCGGCATTGTCTTAGTGACTGTGTTTAGACATTTATATCCTCCACCTACTAAATTTCACCTGTACCCTTGTAAGATGCACCGTACGTGTGGTCCCACCAATTACTCTCCCTCCACCCATTCTCCCCCCTCCCCTCCCTCTCCCCTTTCCCCTTCTCTTTGGGCTATAGTTGGGCAATAACTTTCATAAGAAAGCTATAAATTGATTTCATAGTAAGACTGAGTACATTGGATACTTTTTCTTCCATTCTTGAGATACTTTGCTAAGAAGAATATGTTCCAGCTCCATCCATGTAAACATGTAAGAGGTATCGTCTCCATCTTTCTTTAAGGCTGCATAATATTCCATGGTGTACATATACCACAATTTATTAATCCATTGATGGCTTGATGGGCACTTGGGCTTGTTCCATGTCTTAGTAATTATGAATTGGGCTGCAATAAGCATTCTGGTACATATATCTTTGTAATAATGTGATTTGGGGTCTTCTGGATATATACCTAGTAGAGGAATTGTAGGATTGAATGGCAGGTCTATTTTTAGATCTCTAAGTGTTCTCTAAACATCTTTCCAAAAGGAATGTATTAGTTTGCATTCCCACCCACAATGTAGAAGTG
>NW_003852663.1:577995-585051 GCF_000181295.1 Otolemur garnettii | reverse complement strand
CCTGCCTCTGCCTCCCAAGTAGCTGGGACTACAGGTGCCCACCACAACACCCGGCTATTTTTTGGTTGCAGCCATCATTGTTGTTTGGTGGGCCTGGGCTGGATTCGAACCCACCACCTTAAATGTATGTAGCTGGCGCCTTAGCCACTTGAGCCACAGGTGCTGAGCCTACCATGCAGTTTTGATCACTATTGATTCATAGTATAGTCTGAGGTCTGGTAATATGATTCCTCCTGCTTTGTTTTTATTTCTGAGTAGTGTCTTGGCTATTCGAGGTTTTTTCTGATTCCATATGAAACAAAGTATTATTTTTTTCAAGATCTTTAAAGTATGACAGTGGAGCTTTAACAGGGATTGCATTAAAATTGTATATTACTTTGGGTAGTATGGACATTTTAACAATGTTGATTCTTTCAGCCATGAGCATGCTATGTTTTTCCATTTGTTAACATCTTCAGCTATTTCTTTTCTTGGAGTTTCGTTGTTCTCTCTATAGAGATCTTTCATGTCCTTTGTTAGGTAAACTCCCAAATATTTCATCTTCTTTGGCACTGCTATAAAAGGAATAGAGTTCTTGACTGTTTTTTCAGCTTGACTATCGTTGGTATATATAAAAGCTACAGATTTATGAGTGTTGATTTTGTAACCTGAGATGCTGCTGTATTCCTTGATCACTTCTAAGTTTTGTAGTAGAATCCCTAGTGTTTTCCAGATATACAAATATATCATCTGCAAAGAGTGAAAGTTTGATCTCTTCTGACCCTATATGGATACCCTTGATCACCTTTTCTTGCATAATTGTGATGGCCAAGATTTCCATTACAATGTTAAAAAGCAGTGGAGACAGTGGGACACCTTGCCTGGTTCCTGATCTGAGTGGAAATGATTTCAGTTTAACTCAATTCAATACAATATTGACTGTGGGTTTGTTGTGGATGGCTTCTATCAGTTTAAGAAATGTCCCTTCTATACCAATTTTCTTAAGTGTTCCGATCATGAAAGTATGCTGGATATTGCCAAAAGCTTTTTCTGAATCAATTAAGATAATCATGTGGTCTTTGTTTTTTAATTTGTTTATGTGATGAATTATATTTATAGGTTTATGTATATTGAAACAGCCTTGAGACCCTGGAATAAAACCCACTTGGTCATGGTGTATAATTTGTTTGATGTGTTGCTGGATTCTGTTTGTTAGGATCTTGTTGAATATTTTAGCATCTATATTCATTAAGGATATTGGTCTATAATTTTCTTTTCTTGTTGGGTCTTTTCCTGGTTGGGGGATCAAGGTGATGTTTGCTTCATAGAATGTGTTGGGTAGTATTCTGCCTTTTTCTATATTTTGGAAAACATTGAGTAATATAGGTACTAGTTCCTCTTTTAAGGTTGGGTAGAATTCTGATGTGAAGCCATCTGTTCCCAGGCTTTTCTTTTTAGGGAGATTTTGATGCTATTTCAGAACTTGATATAGGCCTGTTCAACATTTCCACTACATTTCCTTACTTTTGTTGGCATAAAGCCTACTGATTCTGGCTAAGTCTTGGAAGGTGGTGTGCTTCCAAGTATTGGTCAATCTCCTTCAGATTTTCATATTTCTGAGAATAAAGTTTCTTGTAATATTCATTAAGGATTTTTTGAATTTCTGAGGAGTCTGTTATTTCTACTTTACCATTTCTGATTGATGAAATTAGAGGTTTTACTCTTTTTTTCCTGGTTAAGTTAGCCAAAGGTTTATCTATTTTATTGACCTTTTCAAAAAAACATCTTTTTGATTTATTGATCTGTTGTATGATCCTTTTCTTTTCAACTTCATTTAATTCTGCTCTAATTTTGGTTATTTCTTTTCTTCTGCTGGGTTTGGGATTGGAATGTCAGTAGCTTGAGATGCCCCATTAAGTTGTTAATTCCTCTCTTTCCGTTCTCTTGAGAAAGGCTTGCAGTGCTATAAATTTCCCTCTTAGGACTGACTTTGCGGTATCCCAGAGGTTCTGATAATTCGTGTCTTCATTATTGTTTTGTTCCAAAATTTGGTAAATTCCTTCTTAATCTCGTCTCTGACCCAACTATCATTCAGCAAAAGGTTATTTAGCATTCATGTTTTTGTATGCATATTCCTGTTGTTACTGAGTTCAACTTTTTTTTATTCCATGATGGTCCGAGAAGATGCAAGGAATGATTTCTATTCTTTTAAATTTGCTGAGGTTAGACTTGTGACCTAAGATGTGATCAATTTTGGAATATGTTCCCTGGGCTGATGAGAAGAATGTGTGTTCAGTTTTGTTAGGATGAAATGTTCTGTAGATGTCTGTTAAATCCAAATGTTGAATGGTTAAGTTTAAGTCTAAAATTTATTTGCTTGGCTTCTTATTCGAGGATCTATCCAACACAGCCAAATGATTGTTAAAATCTCTGACTCTTATGGAGCTAGAGGAAGTCAAGTTGCTCATGTCTGTTAGAGTTTCTCTTATAAATGGAAGTGCATTCTGGTTGGGTGCATAAATGTTAATAATTGAAATCTCATCATGTTGAGTGTTACCCTTAACAAATATGAAGTGACCATCTTTATCTTTCCTTACTTTTGTTGGCATAAAGTCTATTGTATCTGTGAATAAAATTGCCTTTATTTCTTTAAGTACAAAACTGTTTTGGTTTTTTGTTTGTTTGTTTGTTTGTTTATTATTCCTTGGGATCATTGACTGTACGAAGAACTAGGTTATATTAATTGCATTTGTTACATAAATTCCCTCTTTTGATTGTGTCCCTCCCCCAAGAGGTGTGTCACACACCATACACCCCCATCCTCCTCCCTCCTTCCCTCTCCCTGCTCCTCCATCCTCCACCCCCCACAATGTACTAGGTCATCATTTTTTCTCATATGAGAATTGAGTTCATTGAATTCTTGATTCTCCATTCTTGTGATGCTTTACTAAGAAGAATGTGTTCTATCTCCATCCAGATTAATACAAAAGATGTAAAGTCTCCATCTTTTTAAGAATAGTATTTTATGTCTACATATACCACAGCTTGTTAATCCATTCCTGGGGTGGTGGGCTTTTAGGTTGTTTTCACATTTTGGTAATTGTAAATTGAGCTGCAATAAACAGTCTATCAAATTTCCTTATGATAAAATGATTTTTTTTCTTTTGGATAGATGTCTAGTAATGGGATTGCAGGATCACATGGTAGGTCTAATGTGAGTTCTTTGAGGATTCTCCATATTTCCTTCCAAAAAGGTGGCATTAGTTTGCAGTCCCATCAGCAGTGTAAAAGTGTTCCTTTCTCTCCACATTAATGCCAACATCTACAGCTTTGAGATTTTGTGATGTGGGCCATTCTCACTGGAGTTAGGTGATATTTCAGGGTGGTTTTGATTTGTATTTCTCTGACAATCATGGACGATGTACATTTTTTCATGTTTCTTAACCATTTTTCTGTCTTCTTTAGAAAAGTTTCTATTTATTTCTCTTTCTTGCCTAGAGATACAAGAGATTGTTGACTCTTTTTGTTGATTAATTTGAGTTCTCTGTAGATCCTAGTTATCAACCTTTTGTCCAATTCATAATATGAAAATATCTTTTCCCATTCTGAAGGTCATCTATTTGGTTTGTTATTGTCTCCTTAGCTGTACAGAAGCTATTCAGTTTAATTAAGTCTCATTTCTTTATTTTTGTTGTTGTTGCAATTGCTATGGAAGTCTTCTTCATTAAGTAGAATATAAAATATTTAATTATGTAGAAGAAAATGAGGGGCAGAGCCAAGATGGCGGACTGCAGCCAGCTTTTTACAGAAGCTCCTGTCCAGAAGGAGGCTTAAAGGACAGAAGTTTAGCAAGGGAGCTGATGGTTTGGAGCAGAGCCAAGAGAGAAGATTGAAGAGCACACTTCAACCTTCCTGAGGTGAGCTGTGACCCCAAAAATACAATCAAAAGGTACAAAAACCACTACCAAGCCGAGGGGAGTCCTCTCCCCCACAAGAAGGGCTCACAGTTTACTCCATGCAAACAAGTGAGCAGAGTTCAAACATTCTCCCACTCTATCCCACAGGAGAGACCCCCTACAAACTGGACCTCCTACCCCTGCTGGCATGCCACGGCACCCTCCTGGCAGGCATAAAACTGCAAAATTGTATACCACTGTATATATTCCCCACCTGCAACATTGAACTCCGAGGATTCCCTGTTGGGATGCAGCCCCCCGTACCTAAGCATAGTAGTCTATTCTCAAGTGCTCCCTGAGGAACGTGACTATAAGCTTCTTATTCTGAGAATATGTTTAGATCTGCCTAAAAGCAGACAGTCATCTTTACAGATAAGATAGCTGGTGAGTCTCGCCAGGTTGTAGCTGGAGATAACACTTGCTGAGACAGTGGGCTGCTGTATCCTGTATCTCTCCCCTTACTTACACAACAGTAGTCAGTTTTAGCTTAGAGGAAATGGCCAAACAGGAACAGACATCCTGGCGCTTTTGTGGTTAAGTCTGAAGTAAAAATGCCTTTTTTAACAGTGCTTGTGATCACTAGCAGTTTTGTGCTGATTTGGAGTTTTAATGGCAGTTTTAACATCTTACCTTGTTTCGCTTCTTTTTGCTAATCTTAACCTTTACTAAGATAAGTTTATAAGGAGCTCAATAAACATGGGTGTTAGTTGTGTGCCTGACAGAGCCTCAGCCCCCCTTTTCATTCCAATCATTTTGTCTAGCAGTGCTTTCCTCTGCGTCTCCGAACAAGGAGTTTCATGGGACACCTTCAATTACCCCTGCCTCACCCTGAGGTCTGCAGGTTTGTTACCTATGGAGTGTAGATTCTTGGGTATCTCCTTGAGAGAAGTGGAGGGAAAAAGAGCTGGTGCTGCTCTGTGCTGACTGTGGCACAGGAGTGAGGAGAAGAAAGTTGGCTGGGAGGAAGCCATACAGCAACAGTGGCATCCTGAGCTGCAAACTGATGCCATTCCAGATAGGTGAGCCCCATCTCTCTGGGACCAGAGGTCCCGGACAGCAGCCACAGGCGGAAAGGACTTGGTAACTTTCATAAGTAAAGAGACTATTAGCACCAGCCCTCAGGGGGATATTGCTGAGACAAAGGCAGTGGGCAGGCAGAGGCTGCAATTGACACCTGAGTGTAAACTCTAATTGTGGCTGCCCAGGGCTGAGTTCCTCATCAAATCTAGCAGCCTCTAACTTACATAGGAATTTAGCCAGGACAGAAGGTGAGGGGCTGGAATTGAGAGAACTTTCACAGCCTAATTTAAACATGCAAGGCTTCCTTGCCAGACTCAGATTTCTGGGTGATTTTGGCACTCATAAACCCCGGGAGCAGTTGCCCACTGGAGTGAATAGGGTCACAGACCTGGGGGGCTACAAGTGACTGGGTGCAAGGTGGGGAAGGAGGTATTAACCTTCCCAGACTAACCCATTTGCTGGGTGGGTCCCTTTGCCCTCACGGAGCACTGGACCAAGTTATATCCAAGCTACGAGAAGACCCCTCTTATCTAGCTGCTGGAGACATTTGAACTCTTCCACCTGAGACTGGTCCTGACGGGGACAACTGATTTGGACCCCTTAAACTGGGCAGACCACCCAGGGACTATTCAAAGGGGCATCCTGGGTGTATGGTGAGGGAAGGTTTGATTTTCCTTGCCTAAATTTTATTTGCGGGAGGCAGGGCGACTTAATTGCTGGTATTTCTCCACAGCAGAGACTTCAACCAAGAGTAACTGAATCACTAGGGTAGGACAGAGACCAGCTGAAAATAAGACAGAGCCACTTAGCCCCACCACACCAAACAGGTCCACAGTCTCTCAGGCCATAACACCATATGGGTCCTTGACAAACCTCAAGGGGAAAAGCCAAATGGGGTAAAATAATCACGAGGTGGAATCAGCAGAAAAGCTCTGGTAATACAAATAACCAGAGTAGATCAATCCCCACCCCCAGGAAAGGATGTGGCTAGTAATATGAATAACCAGAGAAGGTCAACCCCCTTAAGAAAGCATGTGGCAGATGAAACTGAAGATCCCCTATATAAACAGATGGCTAAGATGTCAGAAATTGAATTCAGAATTTGGATTGCAAGATTAATAGAATAGAGGCAAAGATAGAACTAGAAATTCAAGGAGCATTCCAAAAGTTCACTCAATAATTCAAAGACAAAACCACCAAAGATTTTGAAACATTAAGGCAAGAGATTGCAGCCCTCAAAGATCTGAAAAATATGGTAGAATTTCTTGGTAACAGAGTGCAAGAGGCAGAAGAAAGGATCTCAGACATAGAAGACAACGTTTCTGAATATGTCCAAACATCCAAAGAGAATCAGAAATGGAAAGCAGAAATGGATCATTCTCTCAGAGAGCTCTGTAATAATTCAAAGAAAACTAATATTCACCTCATAGGAATCCCTGAAGGTGACAAAGTCACTTCACCAAACACAGAGGCTCTTCTTTATGAAATTGTGAAAGAGAACTTTCCAGATATGTCAAGAGATCCTGAAATCCAGATTGCAGACAGCTTCAGAACCCCAGCACAACTCAACCCAAATAAGACATCCCCCAGACACATCATAATTAACTTCACTAAAGTTAATATGAAAGAGAAAACTTGAAAGCAGCAAGATGTAAGAAAACCATAACCTACAAGGGGAAGAATATTAGAATAACTGCAGAACTCTTTGCCAAAACTTTTCAGGAAAGAAGAGGGTGGTCATCAACATTTAATCTCTTTTTTTTTTTAGACAGAGCCTCAAGCTATCCCCCTGGGTACAGTGCCATAGCATCACAGCTCACAGCAACCTCCAGCTCCTGGGCTCAAGTGAGTCTCCTGCTTCTGCCTCCCAAGTAGTTGGGACCACAGGCACCCGCCACAATGTCTGGCTATTTTCTGGTTGTTGTTTGGCAGGCCTGGGCTGGATTCCAACTCGCCACCTTAGGTGTATGTAGCTGGCGCCTTAGCCACTTGAGCCACAGGTGCCAAGCCAACATTTAATCTCTTAAAACAAAATAACTTTCAGCCCAGGATACTGTATCCAGCTAAACTGAGTTTCATTTATGATGGAGAAATTAAATAC
>NW_003852663.1:559828-561570 GCF_000181295.1 Otolemur garnettii | reverse complement strand
TATTTCAGATTGCATGTGAAAACCCCACACTGTACCCCAGAAGTGCATTAATGTACATAGTTACCATTCAATAAAAAAAAAAAAGCTCAGCAAACTATAAATGAGGCAATGATTAACTAGGAAAAACAAGACTAACAAAAATATATAATATATGCCAATTCCTATGCGCCAAGTATCAGGTTAGTGCTTAATCTTTTTTACTTTTTAAATGTCAGAATATTAAGGGGGTAAAAATGTTTTAGTTACATAAATTGCTTTTGTACAGTTTGAGTCCTTAATCTTTTAATCCTTACAGCAATCCTATGAGACAGGTATTATTGTTGTTCCCATTTAAAATATGGGAAAAGTAAGCCAGGTGCTATGGCTCACATCTGTAATCCTAGCACTTTGGGAAGCCAAGGTGGGTAGATTGCCGTGCTCAGGAGTTCAAGACCAGCCTGAGCAAGAGTGAAACCCTGTCTCAAAAAAAAAAAAAAAAAAAGGCGCAGCGCCCACAGTGGTTAAGGTGCCAGCCACATACACCAAGGGTGGCGGGTGCCTGTACTTGGGAAGCTGAGGCAAAAGAATGGCTTAAGCCCAAGAGTTTGAGGTTGCTGTGAGCTGTAACGCCACTGCACTCTACCGAGGGCAACATGGTGAGACTCTGTCTCAAAAACAAACAAACAAAAAAGCCAAGGGTTATGGTGGGCTCCTGTAATCCCAGCTACTTGGGAGGCTAAGGCAAGAGGATCACTAGTGTCTCCCTCAAAAAAAACGTGGGGAAAGTGAGGCAAATGTGGGGAAAGTGAGGCAAAACTGATGAACAGATTTATTCAAGATGACACAGCTATTAAATGTCAAATCCAAGATTTGAAGCCAGGCTGCCTAGTGGCAGAGTCTGTGTTCTTAATTTCCCCTCCTTCCAATATCTTAGCTGTGAAAAATATATACATAGGCTTAATACAAACATTGAATATTAATTTTACATAAGATAGTGATATAACAACAATATACCAGAGGAATATGAGAAAAGTGAGGTTATGTACAGGATAGGAGATATAAGACAACTGAATCCTTCTATTATAGGAATTCATAGCTGATGTATAAAATTTTAAAATCAAGAAATACAAAGGAGGCTCTGCACCTGTAACTCAAGTGGCTAGGGCACCAGCCACATGCACCAGAGCTGGCGGGTTCGAATCCAGCCCAGGCCTGTCAAACAATAACAACTACAACCAAAAAATAGCCAGGTGTTGTGGCAGGCACCTATAGTCCCAGCTACTTTGCAGACTGAGGCAAGAGAATCACTTAAGCCCAGGAGTTGGAGGTTGCTGTGAGCTGTGATGCCACGGCACTCTACCCAGGGCAACAGCTTGACTCTGTCTCAAAAAAAGAAAAAGAAAAAGAAAGAAAAAGGCTACTTGAAAATATGAAGGCAATACCAGAAGAAATAGTTGCAATCTAAAAGTAATCTGAAATTAGCAGTAATTTGAAAGTAGAAACTGAATTAAAATTAACTTGGAAGCAGAAGTGAAGTGGGGAAGGATGAGAAAGATTGCTGGATTTTTGTAACTATGAAAATTACACGGCTCAGCGCCTGTAGCTCAAAAGGCTAAGGCGCCGGCCATATACACTTGAGCTCATGGATTCGAATTTAGCCCATGCCTGCCAAACAACAATGATGGCTGCAACCAAAAAATAGCCGGGCATTGTGGCAGGCACCTGTAGTCCCAGCTACTTGGGAGGCGGAGGCAGGAGACTCG